>NC_046156.1:59358952-59586452 GCF_011064425.1 Rattus rattus | reverse complement strand
TGAGGCCTGCATGGCCACTGTGAAAGGGACTGTGTAACACAGTTCCTGCCCCTGGACCAGAGCAAGCAGGCAGTGGACCTCTATGAGTGTTGACAATTGCTAGGTGTGAGGCTTGTTTGTATAATGATATATGTAATTTCCTTTATGTCCCTCCTTCAGAAGATGATCTCTCTTTAAGGTTAATGACTCCATGATAATTAGAAGCAGCATGAGCCTGGGAGGTGAGAGTGTGTCTAATGTCCTTAGCAAAATGCTCCTTAAGGCTGGAGCAAAGAACTGAAAATGTGAGTTCAAGAATGTATAATTTCTCAACTATGCAAAATAGGATACAATATGAATTATATGAGAGGCTTCATAGACCTAAAAGAACAGAAGCAGCTGCTCTGTGAGCGAGCTTGTCAGAAAGATTAAGGAAGGAGAGGAGATAAAGAGATTTAGGGAGGGCTGGAGAGATGGCTCAGCAGTTAAGAGCAGTGACTGCTCTTCCAGAGGTCCTGAGTTCAAATCCGAGCAACCACATGGTGGCTCACAACCATCTGTAATGTGATCCGATGCCCTCTTCTGATAGGCAGGTGTAGATAGACCACTCATATACAGAAAATAAAAATAAAACATCTTTTTTTAAAAAAGAGAGAGATTTAGGGAATAGTGATGGTAGGGCAAGATCCCACCCAGCTAAGTTTATTGTTTGTGCTTGCAAAGGGAGGCAGATTCCTGAGTTCAAGGTTAGCCTGAGACAGAGCAAGTTTAGGCCCAGGCATGGAAGGAATGGTGATCTCAGAATGACATCCTACCCAGCTAGGTTACAAAGGCAGGCGGATCTCTGAATTAATTTTCCATTAAAAAAAAAATGTACTTGCTGTCTTGTTCTAAGAACCCAGGGGCTAAGGTCATAAAGTGCTGATTCATGGGATATTCAAAAGGGAATCTGGAGTAAATGACTGAATTGATATGTAAATAAAAAACTGGGCTGCAAGAGAGAAAACTGGGCTACCCAGAGAGAACTGCTTGGAGAGTGAACACAACTCTTCTGGAATTTTTCTAGCAGAATTTCTGACTTTTGTTGGAGAACCCAAGAATTTTGTCTAGCAAGTTTTTTACTTTAGTCAGAAAACCCATGAGCTACCTAGAGAGTTTTTAGAATCTTTTCTAGCAAGAGAACCGTCTCAAGCAGAGAGACCTGTCTTGAGAGAGAGCGGTCTCAAGTAGAAAGCTATCTTGCGTGGACTACAGAGCCAAGAGACTATAGAGATCTGTCTAGGGAGCCATCTTGAGCAAACTACAAAACTGTCAGCTGGGACCCATAATTGTCTTTCAGTCATTCTTTGCCAATCCTAAACACACCTTCCTCAGGACCCCAACTAAGCCAAGGCTGGTCCTTAGCAATTATTAAAGTTGTAATCCCACAATTCAACTTTATTTTGGTATTGGGAGGGAGTTTAGTAGTATAAACCTTCCTCTGAGGAGTTCCCTTTCATATTCCATTTTATTTCCACCCAGAAATTGGGCCACAAACACATGCTAAGGTACTTTGCTTTGCTGCTGATCTGCCTGTCTGAGTCGCTTTGAGGTTGGAAGCTGCAGCCTCCAGTTAATACCTCAAAGTGACACGGGGGTGGGGGATATGGGGATGGTGGTGGTGATGGTGGTGGTAATAGGGAAAGTAGCCTTTGCTCTGTCTCAGCAAGAATTAAACAGCTCTAAGTTGAAGTCTGGGAGCAAAGGGCATTTATCTCTGCCCTTTGTTCTCAGAGCGTTATGTTCACATGGTAAAATGATCACTACAAGTCTGCACATAAATTCATTCAACCATTGAATAGAAGTCATAACAGAGAATACCTATGTGCATATAAACTAGGAGCAATTATCTGGTCTAACTTTCGCCATTTGTTACTAGCTTATAGGGTCATGGAAAGTTTAAGACTGTAACTAAGCCATCCTTGAAATTTTGTTTAGCTAAACCCAGTCAACATCTTATCTCCTGATTTTGCACCTGGGGTCCTGTGGTGTATATATATCTTCTGTATGACCTTTGGTTAATGGTTTGTGTAGCCTCTTGGAATGTGCCCTAAGTTTTAGAAGTCTGTTACTATTTCAGAAGCAATTACACAGTTCTGTTATAAAAGGGACTCGAATGACTTTGTTTCCTGTAGTCATTATGAACAATGGTAAATCTTGCATGCTAGATGTTTCTTCAGAATCAACCCTATTTGTCTTTGCATAATGTCTGAGTCTGGAGTCTTCCTTCAGTGAGTTTTCAGATCCTTACACCTACCCATAGGCTCTTCTGGTTCTGTATACAGCATTGAAGCTTCCTGGGTAGGTGAAGCTACTGATCCAGAAGTCTGCACCCATACAACTAAGGTAGATTCTGTCTATTCATATACATATCAACATTAATAGTGAGCATACTTATACTGAATTAAGTCCAAACTGCTTTAGTAACAAAGTTACTATCTAGCAATATCTAATACTATTAACTTTCTCTAAAGAGTATAGAGAAGTATGAAGGCATAGACCCTGTGATGTGGATGACCTGGTGAGACACCAATGCCTTGAGAGGCAAATTTTTGGCTGTGGTAGCATGTGGTCTGGGG
Organism: Rattus rattus; assembly: GCF_011064425.1. Lineage (NCBI taxonomy): Eukaryota > Metazoa > Chordata > Mammalia > Rodentia > Muridae > Rattus > Rattus rattus. The sequence goes on along the minus strand of NC_046156.1, from coordinate 59,583,855 downwards.
GAAAGTGAGGACATACCTGATGTGGGACACGGAGGAGAATCCTGCTTCCTCAATTTGAGCCTTTAGCTCCTTGAGTTCCGCCTCAGCTTTTCTCTTCTCCTCTAAGTGCTGGTGGATTTCAGCCCTCAGGTGGAGCATTTCCTCCTGAAGATGCCTGTTACCATCCTCTCCTACTGGGGAAGGGGGCTGAAGACATGTGTTCTGGGTCTCCATGGTCGTCAGGCTTTTCTCCAAAGACACCTTGATGAGCTGAAAGAGAATCAGGGTTTCAAGAAGTTAGGTCACTGGAGTTCACTCAAGAACACAAGCAAGGGCAGCTCCTAATGGAAACAAAGACAAAATGGAATGGTCTCTTGTTCAAGTCAGTCATAAGAGGCCTGGGAGGGAGGGACACATGTAGTGAGTAGGAAAGACTTCTTATAGGAAGAAGAGAACACTCACACACATACACTTACACACTCACACACTCACACACACACACCCTGAATGCAAACAAATGGGGATTAACTTGATCTGACCAATACTACAGTGCTTCTCTTCATAGGGTTGGAGTCCCCTGATAGTCTGCCTCTATGTCAAGTCGCTTTAATGACCCTAGAACGTGGGCTCCTTGACTGTGAAGATCATGGCCCAAGATGCCAGGATTTGATGGCTAAGCCCCTGCCTGAAACTCAGATTCCAACGAGGAGATGAAGACTCAGGGCTCTAAGGAGCAGCCAGCAGCCAGTCCCAGAATTAAGGTCATGGGGCTACAGGCAGGGCAAAGCAAGGCTAATTTTACCAACAGTAGGAGAATCACACTCTATAGTCACTGAGGAGTTGAGGGAAGCCACCCCACTGGGCACCCAGTTTTCTTTTTCCATTATCACCTTTATGCCATGCTGTCAGCTAAATTCTCTCTATAAATCTAAGCATGACAGAAGAAAACACAGTGGAAAATTTCACAATGCCTTTCTTCATAAGGATCCTCTTGATGTCACTCCGAAAAGTTTCATTCAAAACTGACCTTAGGGTGCTCTTCCCAAGTGGGATGTTGTGAGTGTTTAGACTTTCTTATCATATACATGGAACTTATCTCTAGGTGATTCCTACACCTTTAAGAGGGTGTTAGAACGACTCAAAATCTGGGTGTGGTGCTACACAGTATTTGACTATTTTGGTGTAAGGTCTTCCTCCTCCTTCCCTCCTTGTCTTTTGCCTTATAGCTTATATTGGCTTCACTCTCACTAGTACCCAGACTGAATTTTTGATTCTCCTGGCTCATCCTCCCAAGGGCTAGGTTTGCAAGCAGGCACCATGGCACAAATCTCAACAGACCTTCCCATATTTCCCCGTCACTCTGACCTCTCTTTCCTCTAAGTGACAGTATTTGGAGGTTACACTCAACTTCAGGCCAATTTCGACTCCTACTCTCTACTGCCCCTACAGTAATTTCTGTTTTCTTTTTATCTCTCTCAATATTGTGAGTCATGTTTGTCACTTATAAATTTATTCTGGTTATACAGAATCATACTCCAATTACAAAACCATTAAAATAGGTAATGTGCATCTCTATAAACCGTGTGGTGGTCACCTGACTAATGATGACTCATATAATTAATTATGTTTTATGCATTCATTTAGGTCACTGACATATCCAACAGACTAGGACTCAGAAAAAGGTATATGGGTCAGTGATTGATAGAGCAGCTTGGGTGGTCCCAAAGCTATAGTGGTGACCTTTGCTAGTCCTCTTAACAAAGCTAGGTCATATTTATGCTGCAGGTTTCTGGTAGTGATCATACATAGCATACTTGTAATGCCATCTAGGGCCATAGCAATTGAAATTGCCAGGTGATATGCAGCCACATAGAAGAGAGTCACAGACATAGCTAGAGGCATTCAGTCCCATCTGGGCTATCTGTGTCCTGTTGTGTCCAGACTACAGACAATATCCGTCTCTAAGATTGCTGCCAAGTGTAGTCAGCTGATGCCTCCTCTCCATGTACCACCCAGCATTTGTTAAAAAAAAAAAAGATTAGGTGTTGGGCAGGACACTTTTGAAGGCTTATTACCATAGCTTTCCTTACACTGAATAGTCAAATACTGGTTTGTGTGGTGAGGGGTGGCCCATGCCTCTAATTACAGCACTTGGGAGACTGAAGTAGGAGAACTGGAAGCAAGGCTACCCTGGGCTACATAGTGAGGCCTTTCAAAGGTCCCCAAAATAATGAATAGGTAAGTAAAAATAAATGAGTAAACTTTGTAATCCTACCTCTCTATATAAACTATTTGCAACAACCTTAACAAAAATCACCATTAGACTTGAATAGGGACAAAATAATCACTCTTTTCTTAACCTTATGCTTGAAAATAGTGTCCAGCTTTAATGAGGCCTATCCATTAATAAAACACCTCCCTGTGTGTGTATTTTATTGATTTCAGCATACCTGTTTTCTTTTAAAGGGAAACATTTTGGTTCATGAAATATGGATGCCAGATGGACCTTAAGGCTCATCTGGTCTGATTTCTCATTTTAAAATAAGAAAACAAATCATTGCAATGATTCATAGACCCAGAGGTGTCCGATATTATGATATGGCAATATGACATATTATAATCTACAAATTTGCAGGGCTGCATTCACAGCTTTTCTGGGGCATATGCGGGCCACAGGCTGAATGCATCAGGTAGAGAGCTGGTCATTGTCCAGCCTAATTGGAGTTTTCATAGTTCTGAAAGAAACATTTTTGTTTATTTGTTAAACTAACTTCATAGTTTAGATATAAATATACAAAAAGTGAATTGGGATCGAGGCTCTTTATTAGCTTTTACAAACATCTATGAAAAGCAAGTATCACCATTCTTTTCCTCAAATAAAACCCAGTGTGTGTGATACCAGTGTGACGCCTCTGGGTCCGATTTTAAATTATACTCCTCTTCGTGGCTTTTTGTATCGCCTAACCCCCTTGTGCCATCGCTTCTCTAGAATTTAACCTTTTGAATATTTCATAGACCTACTTCAGATCTGCACTTTTGCTTGAACGGAGCTGCTTGGCTTTCACCTTCTCACTTCATATTCCTCACGTTTCATGCGTCTCGATTTTCAGACAATATTAAAGATATTAAGAAGCCATCATTTCTCAAGTCAGGGTTGGTCATCATTAGGAAAATAAGAAACACAACCACAAGGAGCTCTCACCTCATGTGTATCAGAATGTTGTTGTGTGTTTTATAAGAAAGACAACATGCAGGAGGCTCTGGGCTCTCTCCTCAGAAACACACACACACACACACACACACACACACACACACACACACACGAATAAGGAAAGAAGAGTAAGAAAGAGCACTCATTCATTATGAGGAAGATTAAAAAAAAAAAAAAAAACTAGACAGAACTACTCTGAGGCCCAGGTTCTCTACTTCTGGGTGTACTTCCTGAGTTGATTTGGGCACGCCCACTCCAACACTATTCACAGATGCTACAACATGGAGCCAACGGGGTGTCTATGAATTCATGAGCAAAGGAAAATTAGTTAGTCTGAAAAAGAGGGAATATCCTGTTATTTGCTTAAATCTGGAGAACATCGGGCTGTTGTGGTAATTTCTTACCCTGATAAGCCTATATCAAAACACACACAACCCAGTTATTATGTTTGTAAGCTGTGTCTGGATTGGGCAGATCTCTCCCTGCACTAATTTATCCCCAGCTATGAGACCCCCTGCTATCTGCAGCTTCTCCAGGCCCTGTAGCTCTGCTCCATATTCCTTCCGCCTCCTCTTTCTCATCCCCTTTCCTCCTCTCTCTTCTCTGAGACCTCCAGTCCCACCTTTCCCTTCCACTGCCCAATGACAGGCTCCAGCCTTTATTGGACCAGTTAGAATGGGCCGAAGGTTCACATGAGATCGCCTGAGTACTTGATCTATCCCTCATTGTCAGCAGCCCCTCTTGAGGAAGCAGAATTAACATCAGAATACAAACAGCACAGGGCAACCCGCAACACTAGGCTCACAGAGAACAAAGAGCCCCCATCTTCCTTACGTGACTTACACGTGGGATCTAACACAGCTGAGCCAACCGGAGCAGAAAGAACGGTTGGTGGTGACCAGAGTTTGGTGTGGGGAGGAGGAAGTCACAAGGCTTCATCCCGACAGAAGGAATGGGCTTTGACATCAATTGTTCAACATGGTAACCAGAGTTAGCATTAAGCATGTTTTAAGATAACTAAGTAAATTTCAATATCTCACCATAAAAAATAAATGTACACGAGTGCACATTGTACTTGATTACACTTGTAGTGATTAACTCGGCTTAATTATTTCACTATATTATTTCACACTATTTTGATATATGTGTATATCAAATCATTACATTGTACTCTGTATTTAATTATGATTTGATGATAAAATATTACTACTCTAAAACAGCTTTTCTGTTCGGGTTTAGTTTCCTGCGCTCTTTGCTTGTGGACTTGACTTCTGATGAGTTTTTCCCTGCATTGCGAATGTTCAAACGAACCGCAATGGCTGACTTCTCTCCAGTGTCCTTTGTGGCACCTCCTAGGCACTTTTTGAGACAGGAATTTTGTGAGTAATATATCTAGAGAAGACGACTATCATGGCCAGGCTTTCTGAGGTAGCTGACTTCCTAGAAATGAGGAAACAAGCTTGGCTTTCTTTGACTCTTGCCCAGGAACACAGAGCGGCTGTGTTTGTTAGGGAAAGTGCGCAGAGCTAAGTTAAGAGGGAGTGGAGCCAACGGTGAAGTTTATCTCCCAAGTACACAATAAGAAAGAGTTCAGATGGGGCTGGGGATTTAGCTCAGTGGTAGAGCACTTGCCTAGCAAGTGCAAGGCCCTGGGTTCGGTCCCCAGCTCCGAAAAAAAGAAAAGAAAAAAAAAAAAGAGTTCAGAGGCTAATCTTAGAAGGACCATTTCCCTGGAAACAAGCAAACGAATCTTTAGAATCTGGACACACGGTGGTTATAGCAAAGCAAGCTTTATTTGATTGATAACAGGAGAGTCACAACTCAAACCGCAGAAGATGAACTGAACTCACAAGCAGCTTCATATACAATGTCGTACACCAAGGCTCTTCCTACTCAAAGCTGGAAATCAGTTTTCAAGAAAAGGTGATAGGAAGAAAAATGGTGCTTACTCCAAAGATTCCTCATCCAGTGGGTATACTTGTCTACTAAGATAAGAATAAAGCCCTGATCTGAAGGTTGGCTAACCTACAATCACACTGAGCACTTCCTACGCCAAGTACCAAGACAAGAACTGCGATGCCCAGAGCAAACGTCTACTCCAGGATGCGTGTAGAAGGTACTGACCTTCTCAAAGTAGAGTCCGGTCATCTTGGTGTGAGGCTGTAGGAAAGGAAACTGGGGAAGAAAGGGCTTTACAAACCAGGTTTCCTGCAAGGCTTGCAGCAGCAGGAGTAGTTAGAGCACAGCACTGAATCCGATGGTGGTCATCAGGGTCTTCTGTTTATTTAACCTGACGCTATTCCTGCCCCACAGCTGCTATAACCATTGTGTCCGGCCAACATCCCAATCCGTTTTAGAGTAGACTTCTGCCCGTCCTGTATATTCTCTCACCCAAAGGTCCTTGATGAAATCAGGGAGGGAGGGGCAAAGACGTCTGTGCACCCAGGCAGCGGTATGTGTAATTAAAACTGTAGCAGATTCGTCAGTGAGGAGGACTCAGAAGAAGCAAACTGAGAAGAGCAGCTAATGCAAAATGTTCGAGGGAGGAGTAAAGGGTTGTCATGGCTACAGCAACAGAACGGAGATCTTGATAGAAAGTAAAGAAACTTGTGATGATGTCTGATGTGCCAGACAAACTTGGGCCCTCAGGAGCCCCTAAGGATACCAGATCCTATTCAGTCAGGGTCTGTGGGCACTTGGCCTCTTCCTGTCAGCTTAATGGAGGTCTCCTTTTTTCTCACACAGAAAATGTACAGGCAGACCCCTAAGCCTTGTTTCCCCTACTAGTGTTCCTAGTGGCCCCAAGGAAGATAGCACTAGGAAAGTCCAGCTTCTTTCTAGCAATGATCCTCATCGTTGCAACAACTTAAGAGCCACAGGCATTTAGATGTGACAGTTAAAATGTCACCAGGCGGGGGAGACACACTCAGTTCCATGACCACTAAAGGTGACTTAGGTTCTGAGATCCAGGATGTTCAGTCTTGGCCTTGAGACCTTACACTTTCTCTGATGGTGGGCCAGTGCCAAATTCTGAGGCTTGGCAGGGCTGGCTACTGGGTCGCCTGTCAGAAGACAGAGCAAATCTCTCTTCTATTTCACTGAGAAAGATCCCTGCCATGGAGGCCCTCCGATCCTCTGGGAGTTTCTCAGCCAGCACTCTCGTCAGGCAGGCCCGAGGCTTTGCTGTTCCCCTAGACAGCTCTTCAATGCCTCCCCGTTTTCTGCTTCATCGTTTGCCCATAAAAGCCAAAGAGGGGAAGCATTCACTGTCTTGTGAGTGAAAATTCTTCTGCAGCTAAAGCTACAGACGGTAAACAGGGACAAAGGTGGGTAGGGAGGGGTAAGAAGCAGAAATGAGAAATGGGGGTAGTAAAAACAAATAGTCTGAACAGAGAAAGAGCGAGGGAGAACGGGGAGCAGAACGGGGAGCGGGTTACATAACAGATGTCCTCTCACTCCCAGCGCACTAAGGCTGGAGGTGAGAATCAGATCCGAGACTGTGCCGTCCACCCTGGAAACCCTCACACCTGACACCGACTTACTTGCTGGTGGCTGTTGTGTGCAGCCTCCTCCTCAATGCTGTCTGTGAACTGCGTGCTTGTATCTTCAGTCTCATCGCCTGCAGTAGCACCTGGAAGAAAGTCCAGAAGAGAAAGGTGACTCCTTCACAGATGGCTGACAGACGGACGGCAGGTACAATTACACACTTTGCCGTCTACCTCTGATTTCTTCCATTCTTCGTGCTCTTGGCCCTCCAGTGGAAGGGAAGACTGAGCCAAGCCTTCTATGTCAGCATTACTTTCTTTCTAATACTAAGGGTAAACCTCGAAAGAAACTCACTTTGGCTATCCAGCTATACTTCGGAAGCCTTTAGAGTAACTCTTTCCTAGTTCAATGAATTTTTCTCCATTCTGCTTACAGAGTAATGTCCTCTTAACATGGCCAGAATCACTAACTTTTCTCCCACCACTGACTGATGAGCAGGGCCCTCATTTCCTGAGATCTGGGCAGCCCCTCTCCTCTCACACTCCTCCACTGTTGGGATGGGGTCTGTGTGTGCATAGGGTGATGTTATCTCTGAGGAAGTCATCTCTGGGGTTCTGCATCTCACAGAGGTCCAGATCAGGATGTGAGGCACAGGGTGACCCGGGGGCTTTCTAATTCCTTCCTCTAACCACCCCTCTACAGCACTCACACACACACTCTCTCTCTGTGCTAACATCCTTTGCCTGGAAGATTCTCTGCATTGCTCTGCTCAAACACTATAGAGTCTCATTCATTCATCGTCCAATGATGTGCTGGTTTCCCTAGAGTACAAGCACCTATATCCTGCTGCAAGGGACAAGAAGCTGCAGTTAGAGGTCTGGGCAAAGATCCAGGGTGGGCAAGACAGACTTCACTGAGGATGACAGTGCTCAGTGTCTGTTCTGTATCTACACTGCTTTAGACAGAAGATTGTGGTCAGGAGTTTATATTTAAATGGCCACGTGTAGCTAGTAGCTACCATACAGGATGGTACCAACATGTAGCGTTTATTCCTTTTAAAATTGATTATAATAAAAGATCATCGATGAAATTCCATATTAAGAACTGTGACCCACATTACTGATCCCTCCCTCAGAACATCAAAGAATATCTACTGTGATAGTTTTGTATCTCATGGAGTTTGCCAAATTAGGGAACATTAAGATCTAGTTTTCTCCCACCTCCGCAACCAACCTGTTAAAATCCTCTTTTATCTCTACTGAGTGACCTGGGCCACTCAAAGAGACTCTGTGGTTAGTCTAAGATTACAAAGCTGGTTCTGGCAAGATTTGGGTTAGTCAATCAAGTGTCTGGACTCAGGATGGCAGATCTCAGTTTCTTATAGTGACAAATCTGATTGCTTCTTCCATGACCAAAGATCTCCATCCTGAGCTCAGTCAGATCCTCAGAGATGAAATGTGAACACGAAGGATGCCGTCCACAGCGAGAACGGCTGTACTTCTTACCTTTCTCAGGAAGCCCGAACTACTGCACACCAAGCAGAAAGTGAGCATTTCACATCTACCTTCCAATTCTTAGAGCCTGCAAGTCTGTGCGAGTGCATTTGCCATGACCTTCTCTTCTCATCAGTGGACTGCGGTTAAGGGGTAAATGTGCAGTTCTAAGAGCATAAATGGTTCCAGGCTTCACTGTGAACTCTGCTTTCACAGGAGAGCAGGACTCTGTCTGCCACCAACCAGGAGGCAGCTCTCCCACCCCGCATCTTTAGAGACCCCCTGCAGTCAGCGTACAGCAAGATCCTCCAACTACTTCTTTAAATGGCAGAACCAGCTCCCAGGGTCCTGGTAAGCAGAGGTGACTGACATCTTCCCTAAGCCTGAGCTGCTTCGGGAACCCACTACAACCCGAATGCCACACCATTGACACCTGTGTCATATTTAAGAAAATTCGTCCCCGTCCCACAGTCAACATGGCATTTCTCCCCCTGCAAAGAAAATGAAGTTTGCCACTCCCTGGCAGATCGGGAAAGCAACTTTGCTCATTGTCTCCCTATAGAACTAGAAAATGACTCTGAGAGGGCAAGACAGCTCTGTGACATCAGCACTCTCATGGCACTCTTGCTGTGCTGTGCTGTGCTGTGCTGTGCTGTGCTGTGCTGTGCTGTGCTGTGCTGTGCTGTGCTGTCGTCTCTGTGCTGAGTCATATCCCTGTCATCCTGCACCAGGTTCCAGGAGGAAGATAGGGGAACTTTTAGCTGCTAGAACCATATTTTGGCTACTCCTCTTTAAATAGTGGGATGGGACAGGGTGCCTTGTTTTTGGCTTCATCAGAAATCTGATACAGATAAAAGAAAAATATGCCTGGGCTAGAGAGATCTGTAATGGGATCCAATGCCCTCTTCTGGCCTGTAGGTATATATGTAGATAGGGTATTCAAACACATAAAATAATTAATCTTTTTTTTAAAAGAAAAGAGAAAAATATGCCCACTCATCCCAACCTTCTACTACATGGAGGTTTTGTTTTTACCTTAGTGGAGCTTAATTAGTTACTCTGCTCTTTGCTGAAACTAAAAATGCTGAAAATGTGTGTTTGAGAATAAAGCCAAAACCCGAAAGAAAATAGAGTAAATGCGTGTGTTGTCTCACACAAGCTCCTATTTAGACGTGGTCATTAGACATTATTCTTTCTGTTATGATTTCAATTTTTTAATGGGCTGCCATGTGGCTCAGCGTTAAGCGTCCTTGCCTAGTGAAGCCGTTCACTGGCTTGAGGCCCACCTCTACATAAAACCAGGCCTGGTGGCACACACCTGTTACCCCAGTACCTGGAAGGTGGAAGCAGGAGCGTCAGGAGGTGTAGGTCTTCCTCAGCTGTACAGTTTGTTTGAGGCCAGTGAGACCCTACCCTCACCCCCCGCCTCCAAGACAAAGAGAAAAGAATGTTTTAGAAAGGAATCCCTTTTTCAAGAGTTTTACAAGGCAACTGAAGACTCCCTTCATAACTATCTTGGGCTAGTTGAACATTTTAGTTTAAGTGGAAGATAACAATGCTTTCAGAACTGACCGTCTGCTCATGTTTGGTAATGTATGAGATTCCCTGAGAGCTAATGACCTGCCCATTTCCAATAGCCTTGCTTCTTTGAGACGAAGTTTTACATGTCAGCATACACACGTGACAAATGTCATCGCTCTCATATTCAAGCCCTCAGTGGGCATTCTCAGTGTGCTTCTTAGACATTCCTAGGCTCCGAAGCACACAGAATGGAGACAATACCACGCTCTTTATGGGTACTTATTTGTTTTCTACTAGCAGTATGATTTTACAAAGTACGCAGAAATAAACCAAGGCTTTAAAGTTAACACCTTCAGTGTCACTGAAAGTTAAGCAGTCTGCAAGCACAAGGTGTTCTCACCAGTGAGGCAGAGACTCACACTTCTGTGGTATTTTTAAATTGAGGATGGCATGGTGACTAAGAATGTGGACTCGGTGCCAGCCTATCTGTTGGAACCTGCTTTTGCCTCTGGTTATGTGACTTTAATTAGGGTTAGAAGTTGCTATCTGTTCCAGGCAGCTCTTGTGAACTTCAGATCAAAGGGTTTGCTCGGTACACTGTGTAATCACTGGGCCTTATCCTTAGACAGTGTTGCTTTGCTCTTGCTGGTGAACTGAAGTGATCCTTGGGCCAAGAGGTTGAGGGCTAGCAAGGCTGGAGGACATAACCTAACTAAACCTGGGCAGCAGGGCTAAGAGGTAGCCCTGATGTTACCAATTCTACCTGCATGCCTTTCTTTCTGAATTGCTGCTTTATAAGATGTGTGGGAAAGCCTAGGCTCTCAGGGATCCAGGGTGATCCCTTTGGAAAAGCTGCCATTGTCAACATCAAATTAGTGCCACTATGAAATGCCACTATGCATGAATAAGCTTCATAGGAAACTTTATGCATTTTCCTTTTAGCTCTTAGTCATGTGAAAACTGGGTAGGGCCAAGGCGTTCTCCCCAAATACCACTCTATGGTCATTATCTCCCTTAAGTTATTTATTCCCACCGTAACTTCAAACATGGCGGGGTCATGTGTAACTTATTCTGAAAATGAATTTGAAGAGTTGAAGCTCACAGTCAGTGTAAGTGTGTAAGGCAACTCCTTCCTCAAGGAGCCAGCATGGCCCTCCCTGGTCCACCTCACTTTAATTCCCAGGCAGTCTGCCCTGCACTCATTATTGGAAAACTCACGTTTTCACATCACAGATGAGGTCTTGCAGGCTCAGTATCATGATGCTGCATGAGAATCAAAGATGAAATTCTCTATAAAGCTTCTCCTGCATCCATCCCCTTCCGTACTGTATTGATGTCAAGATTCTTACACTTCTCCTTAGCTTCTGCTGACTTTTTTTTTTTTTTTTTTTTTTTTTTGGCAGATTCTGGTCTTGGTAAATTAGTAACAGAGCTCTATTCCCAGCAGCCAAGCCTCTTTATGATGTACCCCTGTCTTTCAAATGTGTGTTTCCTAAGAGGGCTGTCCAGCGTGAATATTACCAAGAAGCTGTGTTCAATGACCGAAAAGCCAATTATAATCAAATGACTACCCCGGGTACAGAGCCTCAGTAGGACTCCCCTGTCTACTTTTCCAGCAGGTTGTTTAGTCAGTGTCTCACCCATCTTAAAGTCCCAGGCCACGCATAAATGAGGGCCATCCTGGTAAGACATGCGAGTCTCTGTCTTATAAAGTGACTATCCTGTCAAGGACTCCTCCATTGGTGGTGTCTTTTCTTCAAGGAACAGAAGAAGCATGCTCTTGGAGGGACATTAAAGGATGGCACTACAGCAACTAGTTCTCGAATCAGCCTGTGTTTGCTACTTCTCTTCAGCAAGGAGAGCAAGAACAGATTTTTAAGACTTAACAAAGGCCCCATCGCACTGCTACAGAAGAGTGCAAGGTTGGGTTTTGTTTGTTTGTTTCGATTTCTTTACACAAATTCCTTTCCTCTTCTTTAAACAAACATGCATGTGTAGGATCTGGTTCTAACTTGGAAATTTAGTACAATGATCAACAGACTGACTCCTAAAGAGCTTTCCCTATCATTTCTCACAAATCTTTAAGAACGAAACCAAATAGCTTCTATTGGCCTTTGATTCTTTCTTTGGATCAGTTACAGGTTTTGGTGTCTCAACTAATCTAGCTGATGTCCTAACGCATACAAAAGAGTGCAGGTTCCACAGCACAGCTGTTTACCATTTACCAGCACACTTACATGAAGGATGGGCTTCGAGTAGGCTTACCCTGGAGAGGAAAGCCCTGGAGATAACTGAGTGCCCAGTTTCCTGATCACGTCACATCCTTCATCTGATGTTGCTAACCACCTTCTCCCAATAGCCCCCCAGAATCTCACGTGATAAAAGCGTGTAACATTGCTTTTTATTGTTAAATGGTACCTCAAACATTGAAATGCATGGCCTAGAGAACGCACCTGTCTACGTATGGTCTCCTAAAGCTCGAGGTTGAGCAGGAAATCTCAGCTGCAGGTACACTCTCAGCCACTAATGGCAAATCTACCTGTCTCTGCCAAGTCTAGGGACCAGGGCTCATGTGTCTAACACTCCTCAGACTCACTTAGATCAAACATTCTGTGATACTGTTGGACAGCCTATTTTATTTTTCCAACTTTAGCACAAGGAGGGCAGATAATAGTTAATAATTATTAATTATACATATAAAAGTTAATAATTTCAGGAATTTTATTTTAAACAATGAGAAGGGAAAAAAAAAAAACAAAAACAAAACAAGTGTATCACTTTGTAAGTTGAATTACTCTTACCTGAAGTCTGGTAAGACCTTGGCTATGAAGTTTTTGATTTCCCTTCCATGTCTCACTCTCTGCTGCCGGTAAATTCCAATGCTAATTTTTTTTTTTGGAGAACTCATCCTGGCTTGTGTGATTATACAGAAAAAACTAAGGACTCACCTTCTGCCACTGCTCAGGGGCATACAGGCCATGCGTTCATTTTCTAACTACAATGGGATGCTTCAGTTAAACCATTGTTGCAAATGGCAACAGAGACTTCAGTCCGCAAGCCAGAATGTGGTGAGATCTGAAACTCTTATCCTAGAGAAGTCATTGCCATGTTCGACCTACTTGTGCACCTTTGCTTTTACTACTCGACTGCCATGGACGGACTTTGTTTCCAGGTGCTTTCTTTTCCTAGAGTATAAATGGGCCTAGGCTACCAAAAGGAGAAGAAACGTTTGCTGAGCTTCAGCCGGAGAGAAATGAGGAAATACGTGCTTGAGTCTCTAAACAGGAGCTCTAACTCCATTTGTCCTGTGACAGTATTTGAGTCACAACGTGGCTTTCCCTGCCAGCGAACCTGCTAAATACAACTAAGACCCTTGTTGAAGAGACAGCTGAGGGTTGGAGGAATTCCGAATGTGAAGACTTGGTGACTCTCGCCTATAAAAAGATCATGAGAATAGAGATTTCTCACAGGAGTTTTGAGTAGGTAGGTCTAGTTTTTTAGAACGGTGGCATCCAGAGGAATGTCTGAGCAAGAGATCGGAGTTTTGCAGTGACAGCTTAAGAAAAGCGAACTTGGCTTAATGGTCAGGCGCTTCAGCAGCCAATCAAATGCTACTTCTGAGAAGGAGGCAGGTGTCAGTGCAGTGTGACCTATGCTTCTCTTCCTGACCATGACACTCCAGTGTGCGGATTAGGACGGGGAGAGCTGAGTCAGTTTTCTTAAACTATTTTCATGCTGACCCCAGCCCTCACTGCCTAGAGACTGAACTAGAGCTAAACACAATGCATCTCTGCTCAGAAGCCATGCGCATGAGAACTCTAAGTCCACTCTACCAAAACCCTCCTAAGGAGACTCTCTCTGAAGGTGGGTTTTGATTTCCTTTACCCTTAAGAGGTCTCCTGTAGCTCATAGAGCTGAAAATGTTTTAAATTGTAAACAAGGATAATGAACTTTCCCTATGATTAGCAGCACTAAAACTTTGCTGCTGTCTATCCCTGAACAGAGGCATGTGGGTACGGAGGCGGATGAGGCAGACGTGGGGGAATGAAAAGCAAGCATGCGGCATGCCAAAGCGGAGAGGACATACTCGAAAGGGCAAGTCCTTTCCAGGGGTCACAACGGCTGAGCTGTGAGGACGGGATGTCAGGAGACGCTGAATGCTAGAAGCCCACCAATTGGTTTCAACAATAGCAACAGCCTGCAGCAGAGGCAGCTTGGTGGTGCAGCACTTGCCCAGCACAAAGCTCTGGGCTCTGTCCCCCAAAGTCAGACACAGCAAGGAAGAGGGAGTTTAGAGAGAGCATGACAAAAAGACTTACATTTTATTCCTTAATGCATCTTCTTATAAGCCACTTTCACTTTCAACCCCATAGTTCTAGAAACTAGACTCATCTACTTGACCCCTTTACAACTGTCACTCTGCAGTATTTCCCTCTGTTTATAAATATGAGATAAATGAAACCTACCAATAATGGATTTGTTTTTAAAGTGCTATGGTTCTAATTAAACAAGGCTAAGGGAAAAATCTACTTCATTATTTTTCTTTCAAGAAATTTCCTATTGGAGCACAAACTTCTCTAAGAACTTGATGCTTTAAATCTAAGTTTATTGTGACATTAAAAAAATCCAGACAAAGGCAGACAAATTCAGCTAACATGGTCCACACTCCTACAGAGCAATGAAGATTATAGCATGCTAATCCAATTATGTGGTAGGAATGACATGTAGAATCACAGTACCGTCCACCCGTGGCTCACACAGTTCAATTCATCAGAACTGTGCTCAGTAGCCAGGTGCCGAATTATTGCACAAGCTTGCGGGCCCAGCACGTTCCCTCCAGGCAGCGAGGTCTCCTGCCTCATTCTAGCATCAGGACCAGAAAGTCAGTACCAGATTTTACAGTCACATTTATGGAATCCATAACAAACTTAACTTACTTGTCTACCAACCTACTCTTGTTAGAGGTCGGCAGATGCACTAATTGGTAACCTTCATTATTATACTCACTGTGAACCCCTAGGATCCTAGAGTACCTACAGTTGAAACTTAATAGCAGCTTTGCAGAACTTTGTTGTCTCTGGTAAAGTTGAGTAAACACATTTCCTAATTGCCTTGTATTGACCTTAATTGACTGACATGTCTATAGCTCAACTCTATCATCCTCTTCCTTGTTAGTTACATAAAGTTTTGTTCAGGCAGGCCTTAAAGCATCTTAGCCTGGATGTTCTGCGACTGAGAACATCGGATGGCTCTGCTCAGACCTCCTCTACTGTTATATTAAACAATTCCTCTTGCCCCTAAAGGCTGTTAAAACCGTAATAGCCCATCTACTATAGGAAGGCCAAGACTATCAATCTGGACTACTTCATCAGAAGATTTCAAAGTGCTTCTCTGCTATTTCCTTCCCGTCCACTTCAGATGGACCAATACTCATCTGCTAAAGACACCGCTGAGGTTACAGAATCTTGAGTAGAATTTACAATGTAACACATGCCATGTCAACACATGGATGTAATGTGCCATGCCAAAAAAAGGGGGTGGGGAGGAAAGGAAAGCTCAGTCCAGCTTAGGAAGGGGACTCAGTCTTTCTCCGGGTCTGGAAAAGCCTGAACCTTACACCCTTCAGCAATAGGAAAAAGTAAGATTCTGGTGCAGAATCCACAGCCCTTGCAAGTAACCTGTTACTTTTCATATTCTTGACATTTAAGATGCTAGAAATGAAATCTTCAGTGCCCTTTCTCTATCTTGTCCCAAGGAAGCAGACACTTACATGTGGACCTCTGAGGCCTCCTTTTGAGTGACCTGAACACGACAGTATCTCTCATCAGCTTCTTACTCCCCTGTGAAGAAACACTTCCACCAAGAACTAGAGGATGCCACCTGCTTCACCTCCAAATGAGCATCCAGGAATTATACTTTCCTCTGATCTTGGGATACTAGAAAATTGCACTTGAGGGGGATGCTGACAGCTAGTGGCGGCAGCCACGCCTCTAATCCCAGCACCCAGAAAGTAGAAGTGGGCTCGTCTCTGTGAGTTCAAAGCTAGTCTGGTCTATACAATGCATTCTAGGCCAGCCACAGTGAGATCCTGTCTCAAAAAACAAATAAATACCAAAAACAAAACCAAAATTTAAAAAAAATGGAGGGTGGGAAATATCACATAGAAGATGATCATTTGATCTAGAGAATTCTGATTTGGGAACCTGTTTTTAAAGTCATGTTCTCACTAAAGGCCATGCCTGCGGCTTGAAGAAAACCTAGTCCAGTGAAGAGCGTGAGCTGTACAGACTTTCATGGACTGGAGCGTGCTGTCCACTGATGAGCTTTCATCTGGACACTCAACTCTGAAGCGGCCTTCGAGGGCAGACTTTACTAAGACACTTATGGCCTCTGCTCCTGAGCCCCGCCCACGTCCTCCTGCCTAGCTCTTATCTTTAGTAGGGTTATACCACTCCCCAAAGCCACTCTCACGGATTCTCACTCTCTCTCCCTAAACCTATACTCATACTTCATTCCTTTATTTGATTAAAAATTGCTTTCAGAGAGCAGGATTCCACTGGATGGCAAAAATAATACACACACATGCATTTGCTGACATGACATGGGACGTGTGGCATGGGTGGTGAGATGGGGGATAAACTTTATTGGCCCATGGGGTAAAGGAGTGAGGACAGGCCAGGGAGAAGAGCGATGTGAATGGGAAATTAAAATGGAATGACTTAAGATGTGCAGTATGCTTCATGACCTCGTTAACTAAGAGCCAGGTCTGTGCAGGGAAGAAAGGAAGTGCGGCTGCTTCCTTTGCTGCTACTGACGGCAGGCCTATCGTTACCGTTAGTGAGTCACACTAGGTCTGTGAGGTCACACACAACTTTCTCTGGTTAGTACAAACAGGGTCTCCATCCGGGGCTGCGGTGTGACCCGCAGTGCTCAGAAGGCATGCTTGTGACGAACTCGCACACTCTCCAGTTCCCCACCTCCAATGGCGGCCAGGGTCTCCAGCCTGCTTAAGCGCTCCAGGCTTCTTCCAAGAACTTCTTCTAGTCGACTGCGTAACACCTGGGCCCCTTCCAGTTCCACCTGCAGAGTTCGGTCTCTCTCAGAGCTGATTGCCATGCCACATGGAAGGAAAACGGTTAGCCATCACTATAAAGAGTACATTCACTTCCAAAGAGCCACCTTTGTCACTATGAGATGTCCTAAGGTAACTCAGTCTCCAGGCCACGATAAATGAACGAATGTACGAGCTAAACAAGGCCTGCACCTTTCTATAAAGCTTGTCTTTTTAGCTAGATTCTGGGCCACCTGCACACAAAAATAAGAGACATTTCATTATGTGACTGAGAGTTTTAGACTGAAAAATGAAAAACCCAAGGAAAATTAAATGTCAGCTGAGGGCTGGGGCCTGTTCTGTCGACGGCAGCTCACAGACATTGCTGAGAGCCCAGTTCCAAGGACGAGCAGCATTCCAGGTGCTCGGTGACACCCTCCCCTGCTTTCATTTTCCTGAGGTGGAAATAAAACATTTCTAAAGCCCAATGAGAAATTAGGGAAAACTGAGTAGTAACTTTAAAAACTATTGAAGGAACAAACAAGGCCAGGAAGGAGGCAAGAAAAAATCCTGAAGGCGCTCTGAAAGGAGCCATAGAGATACAGTACGCATAAGGCAAAATGGAGAAGTGTCAGAAAATATGGTTCTCAGGGCGCTTACGGGGTCTCTGGATGGAGTCACCACAGCACACACAGCCCCTTCAGTCATTAAGCTGGTGTTAGCGTGCTGACAGCCTCACTGCTGCAGCAGAGCAGGCTTTAGCAGGACATGGACAGAAACGGGAAGGCACCCACGGAGCATCCTCTCTATGTGAGGCACTCTTCGAGACCCCTGACCTGTCTTCTTGGCTAATCTCTGCAGTAGTAATGGGAAAATCTATTTCTAACTTAGGATGTAGGCGCTGAGGCTCAGGCCAATCCACACAAATCACAAGCGGTAGCGTCCTTTCATTCTCCCTGTAGTACTTTAAACGTAGGTACTTAATAAAAAGGAGAAGGAGGAGGAAGAATGAAAGTTGAAAGTAAGCGAGCCAGGCAGCCCTCTCTTACGTCTCTGGTTGGGCATGGAACTTGACCAGGCTGCTGTAGAGCTGCCTCTCAGCTTGCAGGGCCTCGTTGAGCCGACTCCGTTCATCCACTAGTCCTTCTAACATCAGCAGCAACTGCGGAAGGAAGAGACAGGCAGCAATGTGGAAACGGCAAAGCAAGACCCAAAGCACCGTGAGTCCCGAGAGACAAAACATGGTATGTCAGCAAATGCTGTGACCAACTGTCACTGTGACTACTTTGTCTTTCTACAGTTTTCCAATCAATACTATACCCATTATTGTTCTACATCTTAAAAACTATTAGTCAATTTCAAACATGAGTGAGGAGAGAGAGGGAGGAGGGAGGGAGGGAGGGGGAAACAGAGAGACAGAGAGAGGGTGCAGAACCACTGGAAGGAGCTAAGCCGCAGGGCAGGGGTGAAGGAAGGCCTGGACGAGCAAGAGGGAAGCAGTGAGAGCTTGGTATGGTTCCCAGTCTTCGCTCAGTACTTACTGAGCATCCCCACATCATCACACGCACTGTTCTAGTTTTGGGGAAAGCTAGGAAAGACATTCACCACCCAGAAGCAGGTGCCACTGTAAACCATAAGCCACCTGTGTTCCAATGACCTACCTGTTGTCTCCTGTTCCCTGACCCTTCCTGACCCCTGACCCTTCCTGACCCTGGGGTTCTACCTACCTGTTGTCTCCTGTTCTCTGACCCTTCCTGACCCTGGGGTTCTATCTACCTGTTGTCTCTTGTTCCCTGACCCTTCCTGACCCTGGGGTTCTACCTACCTGTTGTCTCCTGTTCCCTGACCCTTCCTGACTCTGGGGTTCTACCTACCTGTTGTCTCTTGTTCCCTGACACTTCCTGACCCTGGGGTTCTACTGAAGCAACTTTTTCCCGAAGAAGTAAGACCTCTTGGGTCAGGCGCTCC
The DNA here is from genome assembly GCF_011064425.1 of Rattus rattus. Taxonomy (NCBI): domain Eukaryota; kingdom Metazoa; phylum Chordata; class Mammalia; order Rodentia; family Muridae; genus Rattus; species Rattus rattus. The sequence continues at coordinate 59,565,146 of NC_046156.1, read as the reverse complement.
ATGGCTGGCATATCTTCAGGGTCAACCAGTTGCATTTGCAGGTCCTAGAAGAAACACAAGCCAATGTAAAAAACTGTAATAACGTTACTCACAGAGCAGTGAGGGACAGATCTTTCTGCTCTTTTCAAGGCCAAAGGATTCAATATGTTCTCATCTTGTGGGAAGCTGCCCTATAGACAGCTGAGTTACAAACTAGTCCAGTGGTTTTAAAACAGCTTTGAGAGACCTTTATGAGGTCTTCTTTTATCTGTATGTTCCTGGTCAGGGACTCCAAGTCAGCAGCCTGCACCTGCAGCTCTTCCTCTTGCACAGCCATCATGGACTGCAGGGCAGACAATTCTATCTGTGGAGAGAGGAAAAACCGGCATGAGAGGCAGTTGCTTTCTCTTGTAGTACTAGACAGTCAGCTAGTACTACAAGACAAAACTGGAGACTAGTGCTGTGGGTCAAATCAATAAAGCACGAGTGTGGGACAAAAGCTGCTCTAAAAGAAACAAGCGCTTTTAATAATGTCTTCTATTACTGTAACAGCTTTAGTTAATGGCTTCACTGGGATATTTAGAAATTGGTTACAACTAGCAGAAGCAAGAAGAAATGGAGTTTGTTATGTAAAGGCTCTGCTAGCACAAGAAAACATGGCAGATTTACAAAGCCTGCATTTATACCCTTTAATGAGTTACTAAGGTATTAAGCAGCTGCAGTACTGACATCATCAGGGATCACCAAACCATACGCCTCCCTGTGTAGAGCATGCAGCCAGTATAAAGAAACCTCACCACCCACTACACTGTAGGCAAAGAAACCTCACCACCCGTTACACTGCAGGCAAAGAAACCTCACCACCCATTACACTGTAGGCAAAGAAACCTCATCCCCAGTTACACTGTAAGTACTAAGCTCTCTGTTGCATTCCCTTCCCCCAAATGACAGACGTGATAACAGAGCTCATTAAACCCCACGGTGACAATAGTCACTGCTAACATTCACTGTGCGCTTACTATGCTCCAGGCATACATGCATTACCTGCAATGTGGTTCCCTCGACACAACTACTGATCTGAACCCCTCTAGTCCATTCCTACTTCAGTACCTGCCGCTTGACTGCAGCGTACCCGGCTCTGTGCTGAGCAGAGAGCCTTTGCTCCTACTATTGTTCCAGCCTGCAGTATCTTTCCCAGGCTGTGGTCTCTCAGGTGCTAGGCTGCTCAAAAAGCGTTGGGACCCTCACCTAAGGTGATCCTTATGTATGTTACTTTTCCCTTGTCACTTACTACAGTGTTACCTTATATATACATTAAATTAAATTACCTTACAATCTATAATTATAACATTTAAGTTATTCATTTGTTTAGTGTCTGGTATCATCCTAGAGGAATTAATTACACAGATGCCCTTCTTCCCTCAGGGCAAGCTGCCTGTGACTGGATAGGTCAATTCCAGTAACTCAGGAATACTTGGTGCTGGCAGCAAGTCTGCATCTAACACTTTATGTCAATGATACAGTTGATAAAATATCTGTCAGTGATTTTTCTGAACTAAGGAATGGAGATGTGTATGACAACTATTGGGCCCCCTTCAGTGATTACTACAATTACATATCTCAGTATTTGCATTGTTAAAGAAAACAACAGGACTGGGGTGAAGGTGCAGTGGTTAGAGCACTAGTTGCTCTCCCACATGACCCAGGTTTGGTTCCCAGCACCCTTGTGGCAGCTTACAACCATTTGTACCTCCAGTCCCTGGGAAGCTGATGCCCTCTCCTGCCTTCTGCAGGCTCCAGGCACACATGTGGTATACAGACATACATGGGGAAAAGTACCCATATAAATAAAGTAAAAAAAATTAAAATTAATAAGAAAAAGAAAATGATCCACAAAGGAAGAAGTACTGAGGCCCTCAGACAGACGGACATGGCTTCAAGTCCTAGCAAGCTGCCGACAGGGTTTTTGTTGAAGTTTAGTTCCCTCATCTGTGAGTGAGAGTACTTTCAGGGCCACGGAGGACTATAGAAAACGTCTTTAAAACTCTTGGCATGTGGCAGTGAAGTCAGTGACTGATGGCTCTGTTGCTATCCCCAAAGAGTAAGGGGTGTCTACAGACAGTGGAAAGCCCACGTGGCTGTTGGCAAGTGCCCAGTGTTAGAGGGAATGTGGAATGGTCTGGGCTCAGAAGGAAGTGGTTGATTAACGACACATAAAGTTGAGCAATAGGAAGTATTTACTCAAAATACCATTCATAGTCCCTGCTTTTTATGACCCTCAAAATAGGCCAGAAGCAAAAAGGACGTTATGCTAGATTGGGAATGCACAAGGAAAAGAGGAATGGTGTGTGGGAGCCACAGTGCCACACGCAAATCTCACAGAACCAGAGCAGGAAGGGCAACTAGGGGATTCTTGAAGCAGTAATTCTAAAATACTACATGCTCATGTCTTCAAAAATGAGTTATATAATATAAATCTGTAAGAAAAAAACATGGCAATGAAACTGAGAGACACAATCTGGACAGCAGTGTTATGGTAGAGATTAAGTCATGACAAAATCTGAGAAGCCGAGCTTTCCAGAGTCACCCTAGGGATGCAGGACACCCAGTGACCTAACCTGATTGCTACACATGAGCTCAGTCTGTCCATCCGTGCAGCACTAAGCTGTCTTCTAACCAACATCACAGCTGGACATGCAGCTGCTTGTATCGGGAAGACTGAGGATCTCTAAGAAAGTGGCGGGCAACTCCACCACAGGCAGAATCACAAACATTGGGGGAGGAGCATCTGCTGGAGGAAATGTCTCCGTAGGCAGTACTGGGGTATTAAGGTTTGAGTCTCAACCTCAAATACGGCATTATGCTGAGCTGCTACATCATATTTAAAATAATTAGCATTTCTATCTTTTTACCCACAATCTAAGGACAACAGCACCTACTTCACGTGGAGCTGTGAGTTCGGGCCTTTGAATAGCACCGCACACATGAAGAATGCTTGCGCTTACGCACCCCTTGTTTACGGTGTGCAAACTTCACGGGGCTGACGCCATCCTTCCGGGCAAGAGCCATAACCTGTCTGCTGGCACAGGGGCTTTACAATTATTTTGTTTGCTTACTGATAGGAAGGATAGACAAAAAGATATGGCGCCTCCCAGGGCCGTGAGAGCATGCTGTTGGGGTGATAAGGGGCATACAACAATTTCCGTTTCTCCCCAAAGACAAGAAAGGCATACCTTGAATTTGGAGTCAGGCATTAGACGTGGAGAATTGCAATGTTTAAAATATAAACCTTTTGAAAGAAAACCTAGGAGTCAGTGAGCTGGCCTTGACTAGCTGGAATCAGAGGCTTACCTGGCTTTCTCTTTCTTTTTTGGCCATGAGCTCAAGCTCCTCCTTGGCATTGCTCAGTTCTTTCTCCAGCCCTGCAACTGTGTCTGAGTCTCCTGAAACAAACACAGCACCAGTTTTAATCACTGAAACACGCAGTGATCTCCACTGCCCCATTCTGAGCGGCTTACTCTAGAACATACCTTGGCACCTAAGAAAAATGTGTGTAGCCGCTTTAGTCTGTAGTGATATTTGTAATGGAAAACCCATAATCAACCCACATGCTAGAAAGAGCAAACGGAAAAGACCATTCTGTGCTCACCCAGCAGACTACACTTGAAGCTGAGAAACAGTGAGCATGAAGCTGGTGAACTTACTCAGATTTCAAGGATATTAAATCTAGATGGGAACGACTGCATTTACTAGGGGGAGGGAGAAATGACACATCTGTCCATCTAAATCATCCGCTTAATTAAAAAAAAAAAAACTACACAGGAATAAGGAGAACCCAGAAAGGAAGCTTATCGTCCTTAGGGGCGAGTGGAAGTGAGAGAGAAGCAGGGGTGTATACGTGCCTCCTGAGTATACCTTTTTATATATTTAATTTTGGAAGTTAACCATGTTTAATATGTAAGTTGCTTTAACAATGAGTGTGAAAAGAACTAAAAAACTCCACGTTAAGTGTTTGGGCAGTTTTTCTTAGAAGTGATGTACGCGTCTCCAGATTTCAGGGGAATCCAAATCATTTTCTGAACTATCATGATGTGTCCTGGCCAAATCTTCTAGACAGCAGGGAGCAGGAAAGCCAAGGAACTCTTGCTGAAGCAAACCTGGCACTTACCTAATGTGGACCGGGGTACACTGGCCTCCTCTCTGGCAGTCAACGAGGTGCTGTCGTCTCGAGACGGCATCTGCATAGAACCCTAAAATTGGAAGGGTTGTGGGGGTCAGAAAGACACAGGGACTCCGATCACAATGGCAGCTTGGACTTGTCTCATGTAGTTTGCAGTTGACATGCCCAAACTGCTGCCTCTGAGGTAACAGGGCATGCGGCGGCCATGACTATCAACAGAGGCTAGAGCTCTTACTTGGTCAGTTTGCTCTCCATGGTGGGGGCCTACGGAAGTCGCTCTAGCTGGTTGGTTAGAGATGAATGCCTGAGATGACGCCATTAATTCCTTCCCCCCTAGATACTGCCGCAGGGCCTGTAATTCCGAGTTTCTTTCCATGAAGGCTTGTACCATTTTTTCTGCAACAGCCTGGTAAGAAGGAGCCACAGTAAACGTTACCAAAGATGATATAGTAAAATAAATAAAATTTACCTTAAAATTTCCTTAAAGATTTATTTGATGTGTGTGGTGAGCGTTTTGCCTGCATGCATGTCTGTGCACCATGTGTGTACAACGCTCCCCGAATGGAGGCCAGAGAAAGTTCTCCAGAACTGGAGTTAGGGATAAGTGTGAACCACCTGAAGGTTATGGGAACAGACCCATAAGAGTCTGCAAGAGTAGGAAGGGCTCTAACTACTGAGCCATCTCTCCAACATCCATGTTATTTCTTACAAGCCAACTACTTATTTAAAGAAAAAGAATCTTGTGGGACACTCAGAGACAACTTTCCTCCTGTTTGTAGTCTGTCACAGCAGAACAATGTCTAGCCCAGGTGAGACATCGGGGAGAGGCTCTCCCAAGATCTCTAGCAGCGATGTTGGTGTTAAGGTTTGTGTAGAACTGGCCTGACCAATGGCTACCTTTACTCTAGTCACTTCTTCAGCCTCAGCGGCCTTTTACCCAACAATTGTATGTCTGTGCTCTTTGTCAAGCATCGTGCCCTTCCCTGGCCTTTTCTATCTAAAGTGCAATCACACAGGGCAAATGGTACCAACATTCGGTATTGAGTAAGTGCGGGTGATCACAGTGGCTGCACTGTGTGAACACTGCAGTGTGTGAACACTGAGGGACACTGTGTCATTTACCCAAAACTGTTGCATAAGAAACAGTGACTGGCTAGACTGTGACCTGATTAGAGTGACCATTTACAACATGTACACATGTGTTACATGCCTTGAACACGTACAGTTTTTGCTTGCCAATTATACTTCAATGATGCTTGGGGGTAGAATGTCATATTTCCACTTTCAAATCCTTTTGCTGTGCTTAACTTTTCCCAATGCACTTCCTGTTTCCTAGTGCATCCCTTATGGGGTACTTTCTCCTCCTCAACAGAATATGTACTTCAGGAGCAGCTTACTGCTAAATCCAAGGACCCACAGCATCACCAGGCACTCAGTACAGACTGAGCGACTCTGAACCTCACAAATCACTAAAGCCTAAGCGGTTGTGTTGTCAAACTGCCCTCTAAATACTCATATGTACACCCACAGATCAGTGCTATGCCAGTCCTCACCAGAGAAGCTTCTTAGCACAGCAAGTGGTGGTCAATGCGGAAACTCACAACTGGTCAAGGAGCAGAGAGCAAGTGTCTTGGACCGTTCAGCCACAGATAGGACACGACAGGCGTACTTCTCCCAAGAACTTACAATTGCCCTTGTTATCCATACAAGACCCAGACAAGATCAAGCACAGAGAGAGGAGGGGCTTTTGAGACCAGCCCCGAGCTGGGACGCCACTGATTGCTGATGGCTGCTGGGGGAGAAAGGGTAGGATGTCTTTAAGGATACGGCCCGTGGTAGGTTCACTGGGATGGCCTTGTGCCCATAAACATATGGGCGCTAGGAATTAGAATCAGTGAGCTATTAAAAACAAACAAACAAAGCTGGAAAGAGACAAGGATTCATTTGGGAGGATCTAAGGAAGAGTGAAGGGTGAATATAATAAAAAGATATTATTTACATTCTCAAACAGATTACATTTTAATATTTTAGAAAAAGAGTAGAAAAAATCTCCCAAAAGAATAAGCAAAAACAAACAAACAAACAAAAAAAACCCAAAGGAGTGGGCCTGTCAACACTTTATCGCAGATTGGGAAGGGCCTGAGAGCCTGTTGACAGCTAATGGCTACTGGAAGATGAGGTGCCGTTTCTTTGGTGTAGTTATTGGTAAGTTGTCCCCACTTCAGTAATCAATCTCCCACAATTAAACTCAGTAGCCACACCACACACACACACACACACACACACACACACACACACACACACACACACACACAAAAGATGTGAAAATAGGGGGGCCCACTCTGAAAATGTGTGCTGGTGGGAATGGGAGGTGGAGAAGAGGAGAGTAAGGGTGAGGAGACTAAAATTCATTCTATAAATGGATAAAACTACCGACCAACAGAAAGAGTAAAGCATCAAACCTGTTTATTCCTAACTCCTCCCTCCCTAAGATGACGGCGACACAAGGGAAGCCCCAGAACCTATCTGCGACTGCTAAAGCACAGGAATTCATGTTCGCTGCCACCGGTGACCTGATTCTGACCTCTGGAACTCAGACAGGTGGCAGGAGAGAAACTATCCACAAAGGTGTTCTGTGACTTCCATACATGCACCACGGCACACGTGCCCACACATGTGGTGCATACACCCAGGCACACACACAATAGTCGTATAAACTTTCAGGGGTTGAGATAATGAATTGGGACTACATCAGCTAAATTACAGAACCAATTCTCTCTGGGAGGAAACCGACTGTTTAGCCCACATCATAATTTCTAAATGAGAATTAAAAAAAAACAAAAAACCCTTCCATTTTCAGTGTGTAAACTTTGGAGGTATGGACAGAATCACCTGAGAGGTATCAACATCCTGCCAACATTTACTATTAAAGTCTCCCTGGAAACATAACAGCACAAACAGGCGTGTGGCTAGTGCAACCCTAAGACAGTGCTTTGTCCCCGCTCCAGGTGAGCTCTGTGAACCATATCAGAATCACAGATTCTCAAGCCCCTCCTGTCACTTAATCTCCTTTAAAAAAAACACTCAGGTCAATCTTTTGCATGGGAAACCAGAAAAGCAGAGCCACAGGAACACCACTGGGGCTGCCACTGAGGCGCAAAGGCTGCGGTCTGCGACCTCCTTGGTGCCAGCAACGTCAGCTAGCACTGGAGAAAAAGATATGCAGGAATCAGGATAAACTAGAAAGTGACCTTAAACACTGGGTGTGGTAGAGCACGCCTGTAATCCCAGCACTTGGGAGGCCTGAGGTGGGCAGTCTGCCTGAGTGAGGCCAGCTCCCCTGTACAGCAAGCTCCAGAGCAGGCTGGGCTACAGTGTGAAACCTCATCTTTAAAAACAAACTGACTCTGAAATAGTGTGCGCTGTTATTTTAAGACTGACAAGGCCTTTGTTGTCCTGACATTACCTTCCCTCATAATGACCCTCAAAACACAACTGTTTCCACCTAAATAACTCAGATTTCATAACAATTAAAAGAAAATGTGGGCCAGTGAGATGCCTTGGTGGGTAAGGGCGGCTAGCAGCCAAGATGATGGCCTCAGTCAACACTTGGTTTCCAACAGTGGAGGGACAGCACCGACGGCCAGATTTACTCTTTAGCCTCCACACCTGTACCAGAACACGTGCCCCCAACAAACAGATAAATAAGGTAAAACACTCTCAATTTTAAAGAAGAAAATATGGGCTGGATGTGGTGAGAGACACCTGCAATCCCAACGTTCTACAGGCTGAGGCAGGAGGTTTGCTAATTGAGTTTGGATTACATAGTGAATTCCAGTCCAGCCTGGAGTACAACAGTAAAACTCTGTTTCACAGAAAGAGAGGGAGACAGGGAGAGAGAGAAACAGAGACAGCGATGGGGGAGAGAGAGAATACATGTGGGCATGCTGAGTGTAGCCTTTCCTACACCTTAGATAATAATATTTCAGTATTTCACTCCCCTTTCTCTCAAAGCAATCGGAGAAAACCAAAACAATGGATACATATATTGCCCAGGCCACTTTCCAGAGTAATGTTCAAAACTATTTCATTCTTTCTGATGTGGAACTGCAGTTCAGGAATTGAAGGAAAGAAACGAAGCTGACTGTAAAATGAGTGAGTCCAAGTCAAACGCTTCGGGCACTTCTGTGTGCCTGCCGCACCGCAAGCGCCTCACAGGGTCCTCACCTGCCTCTCCTGCTCCCGGGTGCCCATCGACTGGAGCAGCCCCTGGACCTCCATCTCGTGCTCCATGGCTTGTCTGTTCCGGTCACTCAGAAGGTCCTGCAGCATCCTTTCCTTCCGCTGCAGGCGCTGGCACAGCTCCTCGGCTACCTCACTCTGGCCGGGTCCAAGTTTGTGGAGCAAAGTTGCGCTGAGATCCTAATGTGAAAGGGACGACGTGAATTTCTGGAGGACAGAATTTCCTGTACTGAATGTTGAAGCACCCAGAATAAAGGAATGGCAAAATTCTAGGAACAGTACAATGTCATATCTTTTTTGTTTCCCCAAAATAGGAAATCGCTAGCACCGGCCGAGGATTTGGAAGGCTGGAAACACACACTCAATGAACGAATATTAACAACACAGAGAGACCCTGAAGTGAGTGGTTTTCCTCATGCTCGGCACACAACAGTAAATGTCAGAAGGAGAAGTGGCTTGCTCACTTCCTCTGCAGTATAACTTTAGAGAGGAAGTACAAAACCACGGGCTAAAGGGAGCGATGACCTGGCTGAGGCCACACATGCCTCCTGCAAGCCGAGGCTCCCGAGAGCCTCAAGTAAGAGAAGGCGAACTCAAAGGCAGCCAGGATATAAAGCAAGACCCTGCCCAGGAAAAACAGCAGAGGCCCAAGGACACTGTACTGGTAACAGAGCAATGCCACTACAGCTCCTACCCTACACAGAACTTTAATGTATGGTGCTTAACCGTGGAGCCCTACAGGCTGTACCGAAGCGGCTATGCCTCTCTGCGATGCTGCCCTGATGAGTTACTTAACCTCAAACATCTAAGTCCTTGCTTTGAAAGCAGAGTATGCCCTCATGAACTTGTGAGGGTTCACTAAGTTGATTTCCGTTAGGCTCTTAAAACAGTGCCCCACCCAGCGAGTACATTGTAACTATTACAATACAGGTAAGTTACAATACAGATGTACCTTAAGACCTAATTAATTCTCACATAGCTTCTCTGAGAATGATAAATGACGTGTTAAATTTATAGTAGTAACAAGAGTTCCCAGGGAAAGGTAGCTACTCGCCCAGGCATGGAATATAATTAAAGACTCAGATGCTGGCTCCGCAGGCCTGAGGAGTCCTGCCTGGGGCTGAGCTATGCATCCTGAGCCAGTGCTTCTCATTGGTGGAGCCTTGCCTCTACTTCTTTGTTCCTGTCGTGCAGCGATGTCTGTAACTGCTGGATGATGCTCTCCTGCTCCTTCTGCCAGTGGCCAAACTTGGTTTCCAATTCTTCCTTCAGCCACTGGAGGTTTTGGCAGGTGGCAGCTAACTGCTCCACTTCCAGGCCTCTGGCCCTCAGGAGGCTCTCCATACACTACAAGGACAAACAGGGCAAACATAAGCCAAAGGGGCACTCCACACTCCTCAGGATAAGAAATTAGTTCCTCTGGGTGTAGTGACACGTGCTTTTAAACCCTGATCCCAGCACCCAGGAGGCAGAGGCAGAAGGAGCTCTGTGAGTTCAAGGCCAGCCTAGTCTACAAAGGTCCAGGACAGCCAGGGCTGGAACACAGAGAAACCCTGTCTCAAAAAATCAAAACAAAACAAAAACAAAGAAAGAGAGAGAAAAAAAGAACAAAAGAAAGAAACTGAGACTTGCTTGATTTTATTTGGAAGAGGAGAAAACACAGGATAGCATACCAGTATTTTTTTAATCTGGTTTGTGGAGAGGTAAATATAGAATGCATGATAAAATAGGATTGTGGGAGTAGTTTCTCTAACAAAAAATGAATGGCTTCTTTAAGAACACACAGATGGCAGCTACATAAGTATGTAAAAAGCTACAAGTATATGCTAATAAAACAAGCAGCTATGTGGTACACTACTATCTACATAGTATCAATGGGGAGAACACAACATCAAGTGTGTGTGTGTATTCTTTACCCAACAGTGCTCATGGAAAGTGGATGTGCATATCCACATCAACAGTCAAGGATGAGAAGTCACAACCACCATCCACTACTCCCCACGAGTTCATAATGTAAAAGGGAGAAGCGCTGGCCTCCAACCAGTGGTGGCAGGATGGGAAATGCTACTTTTCTCTGGTTTTTAACTTTGTTTTCCTTTCAAAGAAAACAGTTACAAATGGGTTACAGAGAAAGATGGAGGAGCTGCTGCTTCAGGCCTAGAAGGCATCAGGAGTGGGAAGAATAAATTGGGTTTGGCTCTTACTTGCATGGTAGCTTCATTGGCAGACAGGACACAACGCAGTCTCTCTAAGTCATGGTCTCGGTCCCTCACAGCAAGCCGAAGCTGCCGCAATTCTTTGTCCTTTTCTTCTAGAGCAGAGAACTTTTCATCTATAACACGCTGCAAGGAAAGGAAGGCTCCTAAATACTGGGGGGCTCGCCCAACTATCACCTTTATTCAGTTAGATCCCAAATGTGAGAGCTGGAAGATGAATCCCCAGAGCAGTCGTTTAGCGTCACTGCAGCTAGAACAAACAGCAGTGGGGTGGGGACTAGCTGTGGAGTGGGGTGAGGACTGGCCTTGGAGTGGGGTGAGGACTGGCCGTGGAGTGGGGTGGGGACTGGCCGTGGAGTGGGGTGGGGACTGGCCGTGGAGTGGGGTAAGGACTGACCGTGGAGTGGGGTGGGGACTGGCCGTGGGGTGGGGTGAGGACTGGCCGTGGAGTGGGGTGGGGACTGGCCCTGGAGTGGGGTGGGGACTGGTCATGGCGTGGGGTAAGGACTGGCCGTGGGTGGGGGGACTGGCCGTGTGGTGGGGTGGGACTGGCCGTGGGTGGGGTGAGGACTGACCGTGGAGTGGGGTGGGGACTGGCCCTGGGTGGGGTGGGGACTGGCCCTGGGTGGGGTGGGGACTGGCCGTGGAGTGGGGTGAGGACTGGCCGTGTGGTGGGGTGGGGACTGGCCCTGGAGTGGGGTGGGGACTGGCCGCGGCCCACCTCTAGAGCAACTGCCCGGTCTTGTATTCGTTGCCGTAGTTTCTCAAGAAACACTTCATTTGTGTCTAGAGTTTTGTCTGTGTTATCCCGATACTGTAGGAGCTCCTGAAGTTCCTAAGGAGACAGAAGTACTTTCCTTTATTCCTTCCCTCTTAGCTGAATTCCTTCATTATAGCAAGAAATTTGTTGTTTAGTACAATACACAAATGAGTCAGAGATAGCAGAGATGTAAATTGTTAATAATTCTGCAACGAACGGATTAGCAGGTGAGCCAGTCTGCTCAGGGCAGCACAGGACACCCTGTCTGCCTAAGGGTGTCAGTAAAAATCTCACAAAAGATTCTGAGCTAAGCCTGGTGGAACACGCCTGTTAGTTATCCCAGCACTGAGGACACAAAGGCAAGTGGATCTCTGTAATTTGGAAGCCAGCCTGGTCTACAGAGCTACAGGTCAGCCAGGGCCACAGAGTCAGACATCATCATAGAATGAAACAAAACCATCAACAGCAAAAAGACAATTTCCAAATAAAGACGTGGCCTGGGTACATCTGTGAGGGAGTGGGAATCATCTACAATGGTATATAAAAATGATTTGCTCTGAAATTTAGGAGATTCAGTGTCCCCAAAGCTTAGAGTAGGAGACAGAGTTGATTACGCTTCTTAGGGCACCATTTTTCCTAAAATTTTCATTCTGTCACTGAATCCTGTGGATATTTCTCTAAGAGATCTCTCCTGCCATGTCTCCATGCAACAGAGTGACTGACTCAGAGGTGTTGGGTTTGCTGAACACTGCCGTGCTGTTTATGTCATGTATGTTAGCTGTAGGCTGGGTAGCATTCTGTTCATGGATGTTCACACAGTTACTTAGGCGCTGGAGAGCATGCTGCTGCCCATGGACTGTATTTTCTACCCGTTGTATATGTTTTCAACTCCAGCAGTCAGATGTGGGCACAGGTAGGCCTTGAGATGGCATGAGCGGGAGTTTGAGAGCTCAGAAGCTGCTCTCACCCGAGGACTCACCTGAATTAGCTGCTCTTTGTGACTTAGACTGTGACTTAGGTGTTGAATGTTTTGTCCCTGGGTTCGAATCTCATTATATTTTTCTGCCTCCAGAACGTGGAGCTGTTGGCTCTTACTATGCAGTTCTCCTTGGAGGTGTTGTAAAGCTTTTCGTAATTCCTGAAACAAACAGATCATGTTTTTACGGTAACCTTTCCACGTGACCATTAGACATGAAGGTCTTGGCACTTTCAAGGCAAGTTGAGCAGGATGGCACCTGCCCATGATCGCAGCCACTGAAGAGTCTGAGGGCAGAAGGATCAAAACTTCAAGGCCAGTCTGGGCAACATCAGGGCCATCAATCTCATCCCCAAAACAAAACAGACAGACAGAAAACTTTAAAGGCATATAATGAAATATAAAGTAGCAGGGAATACCTTAAATTGATATAGAAAAAGTACAGAGAATATAAATCAAGTAGGATGTAAAAGCTTATGAAAAGGAGGGAGTTGACAGTAAATTTGATATCACAGTTCAGTGATACCAAGGCAGTGCTCAATTTCGTGCTTAAAAGGACAGCTCTATCGTCTACTAAGTGAGGTCTGCGCCGTAACGCTGATCCTTCCCTAATGAACTCAGCTGCTGATCCTGCACTGTTACCTGCCAAAGTATCTGAAATTTCAATACTTCTAAAGAAAATCCAAGGGCTCATAATTAATTTCTGGGCTACAGAAATTAATTAATTAATTAATTACAGGAGACAGCCCACAAAAAAGATCTTTAAAATGCAGAAAACAAACGAAGAGCATGTGCTCCATGCTAGCAAGATAGAAGACTGTTTAAGGATTGTATAATGCTTACATATATTTAAATTGCATGACTAATTCTGCATGTAAATGCCCCTCTCTACTTTACCCAGTGACTTTTTCAATTTAATTTAATTAATTTATGTATTTACTTATTTACTGTGTGTGTCTTATTCATGTGACTGCAGGTGTGCACATGTGGCCGATCAAGGGACAACTTTCAGGAAGTGGCTCTCTCCTTCCTGCATAGTTCTGGGGCGGGAACGCTTGTGAGTCAAGCAATTTTCACTTGCTGAACTACCTCTGGGCCTCAGCTGACTTTATCCTTCCAGAATAACCTCAGAGACCTTCTCCTTCATGAAGCTCTAAGTCCTCTGACCTCTTTCCCCAGACGTAGGACACAGCTCCTGGGCGTAGCTATGGGAACATAAGCCCAAGTCTTGGGAGTATTTACCCTGTTAATGTTCTGTCGAGTCTGCGTCTCCTGCTGAAGTATAATAAGTTAATTAAGAGGCAGCGTCTCTGACCGCCACCTTTGGACTTCCAGGACACAGTCTGCTCATCTGGAGCATGGCCGGGGCAACAAACACTGACCACATTAGACAAGGCCAACAGTGCAAGGGTTCCGGTTCAGCACAAACTGTCCTGTTCACAAGTCACTGCGGGGCAAAGTCACTGGGAACAATAGACGGTTAATGATTTACCTGGTTATGTTTCCAAGCAGCTTCCTTCTGCTGCTCTCTCTCCTGTGCTGCAGCCTCCACAAACTGCATGCATCGCTTGCCGTCAGCCAGCTGACGCTCTTTCTGGCGTACCAGCCTCTGGAGCTTCTGGATTTCAAGCTGGCTGCAGAACAGAGCACTCTGAAGGTCAAGCAGGGCCACTTGTTGCTGAGCAGGGGCAATGCCCTCTGAGCTCTGGAAAGAACAGAATCAAAATCACAGTCACAGGGAGGAATGCACGGAGCCCCCGAGAGGCCTGGACAGCCAGGGCGGCCCACCTCCTGCCTGTGGCCCTCACGTACATGGAGCTGTCCGAGCTGGCTCTGGTGTAGCATTTCCCGAAGCTTTGCCATTGTGTCATTTTGACCTTCAATCACCTGGTACAGCTCCTCAGTCTGGAATGAGAAAAGGAGGATGGCGTGCTAAGGTTAGCCAACGACTCGTAAATTACTTCTCCCTCCTGTGCAGATGTTAGGAACAAGCTTTCCAAAACACCTACTTAGTGGACAGTTTGCCATAGGAAGATTGCTGGTCTGACAGTAGTGACATCTACAAAATAGAGAGCATGTATCTACAGCCCCAGCATGGCCGGTTTCCCCATAGGTCTGTGACCACGTAGCATTTTACCTCACTTTCCCTGCTCTTTAGCATTTCCTTGAGGCTTTGGATTGTCGTATCTTGCTTCTGAGATGACTCCTGTGCAGATTTGAGCTCACAGCTCATGTCATTCAGTTTCTCTTGAAGAATCTGAATTCAGCAGAGAAACTCTTGTTAGCTCCATGATGACTTTTAACCTTGAGGGCCATTGCACTGCCCTGTGCATCTCAGGTTTAAAGAATGACTCAGGGCACAAGTCTTACTTCTTCCCCACGCATAGTAACCACAGACTATGAAGAGAGGCAGCAACTGCGTTCATTGCTTTCCTCAATGCTCAAAGGCCTTAGTTCTCATGCACGGCACACTGTTCCGCCAAGGGCCATACAACCCTCCCATACGACCAAGGAGTGCCTGCTATCTAGTACAGGACAGACTATTATCAGTACACTAGACCAGATATTCAAGAGCCCTTTGGGACAACTCCCTTGAAAGCAGACATAAAAATCCATGAGATAACAAGGGTAAGAAGTTACACTAAAATTTAAAGCACAAACGTCCTGTCTCAGAGCCTTACTGTAGAGTTAAAGATTCTATGGAAGATCTGATCTCATTCCTAAAATGCATCAGGAAATGTGGTCTGTATGGAACAAGCTAAAATCCTGATAAGAAACAAAGAGAAGGGCTGGGAAAACTATGAAGACCTGAGTTTAATCCCCAGCAGCTACATTAAAAAGCCAGGCTTGGAGGTGTGTGCTTATAACACTAGCTCTGGGAATGTGAAACAGATGAATTTCTCGCTAGCCTAGTTTTTAAGCCCTGGGTCCTAGTGAAAGATGGTCTCCAAAATACCCCAAGGTAGATAGCTTGAAGAACAATACCAGAGATGGATCTGTAGTCCACACACACAGACACACAGACACACACACACGCACACACACACACACACCCCTACCTGAATACATGCAACTTACACATACAAGAGAGGAAATAAAGATAAAAGTTTGGAACTATGCTTCCAATGAGCCATTCTGTAGAGAACTGGGGATAGCCCAGCGTTCATCTCCCAGACCATAACACACAGCCTCAGGATGATGGAGCTGGACTAGAGCCAGTTCTGACGTACCTTGTTGGTGGCCTCTGTTTGCTGGATTTTGTCCTGGAGTTCTGCCAGGTGGGAATCAGACACAGATGGCTGGATTGTAGGGGTCTCATTTAGGTCTGGCTTTTGTTGCGTGGGTAACCCTTTAGGCATGGGCTAGAAGGCAGCGGGAAAGACAAGCACACTCAGTAAATGCAGCCAATAATCCATTTGATTTTCATGTTCAAACTGGGCCTCCATTTTCAGGAAGCTGGAAAACATAGCTGGGGCACAAATGGTCAGTGACTTCCTGAAGACAGTCCTGCTACTTGCTGGGACTGCCACTTCACCGCCACCCCGACACGCTCCTTTCTCCTGTCCTTGACATTCTCTCCCCGTTCACACAATCGCTACTTTGTCAGGTAAGGCAAATAACTTAGAATTTAAAGGACAGAGCTACAACCAAATATTTGCTTCATTCTATGTTTAACCAGAAGATTAATGAAGGCATCAAAGGATCAAAGTTATATTCCAATTACCTGTCCTATACCAGGACTATTTGCATTGTTGGAAAACCTGGCTAACTATTTTTTGATATGGGTCACATATTAGAGAACAGCATTTCTGGTCACCAAATTTCCTTAGTTTGTACTGCAGTTTATAAGAGATATCCTTGTCCTTAAAAAATACATGTGGATATATCTAGAGTAAATGGCTTGTTTGGAAATTTTTTTCAAAAAAATAATGTACCCAGACACAGAGTAGGAGTAAAAAGACAAGATGTAACACAAATAGCAGCCCGCTGTAAATCTGGGCCAGGAGGCATGGGAGGTTTTGTACTTTTTTTTTAATTGTCTCTATAAACCAAATTACTAAGAATGAAGGGGAAAGTAAACAAAAACATAACCATAAGAGTCTGGAAGACAGTGTTCTAAGAACACTCAGTCTTAAAGAACATTGGGTGAACTCTATCAAATTCCATCTGAAGATCACAGTGAGCTAAGATAGTGGCTACCTAAGGAATTCCTGGCCACACCGAATCCTCCTCCTCTGCCAGCCCCTTCCTCCTTAGGAAAAGTTAAGTGCTATTCTTGTTTTTCTTTTCCTGGGCTTTTAAACTTTCTGGCCTTCCAGGCCTAGGGTTACAGTTGACTTTAAATATTACCTTCTTGCAAGGGACTGAGGAGAGGAAGTGAGGTGTTTGCTTACCCCAATGCTGATTATCATTGTGTTTCTAACACTAGAAAATACAGAGTGCTGTGGGTGGGGAGCATGACATAGGCAAATACTTAGTTCTGGCTCCCATCAGTCTTAGTTTATTGAGGAAGTAATGGTCATACCAGAAGACTACTCATTTTGAAGGGGTCATATAAAAATGGTCTTGGCAGAGATGAAATTTAGGTCTACAAAGGATGAGAGCTTTGATGCTGGCTATGATGAGTAAAAGAATGTTCTAGGCCAATGGGAAGAATGGATAGGGTTAATGGATACAACATACCGATTCTGTTACTTTTATAAGCAATGCAATCTTATAATTAACAACTCACATTGGAAGACTATTTTTTGTCTTTTGGGTTTTTGTTTGTTTGTTTGCTTTGTTTTGAGACAGGATCTCATAACCCCGGTCTGGCCTCAAACCCCACAATCCTGCTTCAGCCTCTCAACTGCTAAGATTACAAGCCCTCATCACTGCACACAGCTTGGAATCCTTGCTAAGAATTAAAAGGGTGCAATGAAATCTAGAAAAACAGGCACAAACAAGGATGTTTACTACCTTCATAAAGGCACAGCTATTTCAGAACAGCTCATTAAAAGTCTATTTTATCACCACTAAATGAATTGATAAAACGAAATCTTAAGAGGTAAGATGATCAAAGAGGTACTGAGACACAGTCTCGATCGTAAACAAATGGCAGGACATGGAGACCATCGCAGACTTCTGAAAGTTGGTGGAATGACTCACAGGCATGGGGACTTCTGACAGCATCCTCCAGAAGCTGGACTTCAATGCTTGCTTTGAAAGAAACGGGAGTGACATGGGCCCATTTACCCTGGTTATGCCTCTTGCTTATCACCACAGCTCCTTCAGCTTCATCTACTCTCTCACTGGTGGGCTGAGCACTAAGTAGCAGACATTATGTTGGAAAAGGAATACTGTATGGGACAAAGTGACTTCTGTTGAAGATTCTGCAGAGCTTGGGTCTGGTGGCTACATGGTCAATATGGAAAGACAGAGTAGAGTGTAGGCGACTTGGAAAGTCCTGTGCAGTAACACAGGACACCACTGCAGAGAGTTGGTGACTGGTACTCTGTACCGACCAGAAAGAGCGTTCCTCCTGAGACTTCGTATCTACCAGAGCGCTTGCCTCCTGAGACAGTATCTACATGGACATCTGAAGGGGAAGTAGCCAGTTATTCTAAAAGAGACAGAAGCCAAGCCAGGCAGAGGGGAGAGCTGACGGAAAGTGAGCCTGGGAAAGGAAAGGCGTGTGTACCCACAAGGGCGCATCCCAAGAGAAAACCACTGTGGGCCACCTGTGTCACATTTCATTCTCTCATAGCTTCACTGAATAAAAGTAAATAAAAAAAGTGAACTCGGTTTTGATAAACTGTCAAAGCAAGTATTTCTGAAACATTACAAATGTGGTCGATATAGGATTTTTCAGCATTTGAAATTTGAAGTCTGTTTATGCACAGAGCACATTCCGACTCTGACTAGTCACATTTCGAGTGTGAAAGGGTGACACAGGCTGGTGGTGGACCTTATTGGAACACACTGGACAAAGGGGAGGGAAATGAGGACCAGTGTGAAGGGAGGCACAGCCCAGGTCTTAACCTCTTGTACAGCACGGGTAATCAAGCTGGATTTCTCTAAACTGGATGAAACCTGTCTGCAGTGTTTCATGTACTCACATTTTGGTTTTGGTGCTGCTGGGTATCGAACCCAGGGCCTTGTGTAGCTATGTCTCCAGCCCTGACTGCAGTGTTTCTAACAGAAAAGCAATTGTATTTAAGATTTTAGAAGCTCACTGCAGCTGCTCAGTGGTGATGGACAGTTACCCGGAGGAGAGATCAGCCAGAATGCAGGTGAAAGGTGGATGATAATAAAGATAGCAGAGGAAGAGGTACATGGTCTAGTACAGCTCGTGTGCTGTTGCTCCAGACAACTGGAGGCAGGAGAAGCAAGGGGGATGACTCCCAGAAATACCTGAGGTATTTGTTATGGTGAATACCAGAAGTCTCCCCCAAAGCAATATGGATTATGTCACACACATACCACAAGGGATGACTGAAATAGATACAATTCTAAGGGACAAATAAAATTGTCAGTGATTGATTGGAAAAGCAGCGTGTATAAGACCTAGCTATTTGCCTCCTTAGTGTAAAATCACTGTCCAGTATCGCTGTACTACAAATTTGAAATCTCACCTACAGCAAGCACAATGGAAGACATAAGCCCGGGGCTGGAGATACAGACGAGCTGTAAGTCATGATAACCTAGCGTGCACAAGACTGTGGGCTCAGTCCCTAATCTCTAGTGCTGGGTATCAGGGTACAGTTTTAACATTAAAGTGGCAGGAAGACAGTGTTAATTATTTGCTTTAAATCAGAGACCTCAGAGCTCTGAAGGGAGAAACAAACTAGCCAGCTGCCCCAATTCCACTTCACATACAAAGAAAAGGAAGCTATAAAAGGTAGGCTAAGCTATTCAAGTCACATTGCAATTGGTAATGCAGCTTTTATTCCTATAAATCCAGGGCTTCCCATAATGTTTCGAACATTTTAGGGATCAAAGGCTTGCGCCTAATGACTAAAACCAATAAAAACAAAACCAAGTTAAACCAAGCCTGATACCTACTTCCCCATCCAACATTCTAATCCTTCAGGAGCTGCCTTAGAAGCAAAGGTCATTTACTTGTCTACATGTATATATACATGTTTATACTCACATATGCTTCATTTCTAACTGTCTCAGCGTGAGTCCCAGGGAGCTTCAGACTCTGTAAATGACTTACTTAAAACATGAGAGATCATTTCCCCTTTCTTCATAACTTATTCTTTTAGAGCAGAGAAAAAGCCTTTTCAGAGACGCCCAAAGGGCACTTACTAAGTTCCTCTGTGTCAGGAACGTGCACTAAGTTCTTGTAAAGTACCAAGCACATAAGCCTATGTGTCCCCAGACAATTTACAGAGCCGGATGTCAGTAGTCCTTGATTTAGTAGCATCAGGTCACTCCCAGATGCTTGGCCTCTAAGACCATGACCTAAGCAGGACGTCCTCTCGGATTAATCATTTTCAAGTTAGAGTTGGTATGCATGCTTTATCAGTCTGAAAAGGAAAGCAGAGTCCAGGCCCAGTGCTGCACAAGGCTAAAAAGCAGTGTTTTTACCTCTGGATTAACAGCATTTTCCTGGCATGTTCTTATCCTTACAATAGTGAGTCACAGATCTCAAACTGCTATCGCTTTCTATCCTTCTGTTAATCATCAGAGACAAACAAGAGACATCAGCGAGCATGAAATGAAAGGACCAGCCTATGACTATTATCTAACATCTGCATTTTCCAAAGGGTCTTATCGGCCTAAACAAACAGCTAAGGTATTAAGTGGGACAAACTCACCATAGTCCCCAAAGAGCAGACCTGGACATTGTAAGGTTTGAAGCAAAGGTGAGCTCTTTGATTCTAGATACAATGGACCTGGTAGCTCAGAGCTCTCAGTGAACTGCTGCTTACTAAGGGACCACACCCCCAATCATAGCTTTTCTACCTCAGGCAGGACAATAAAGAAAGAAGTCACTACCCAGAACAAGACCTCAAACCTTCCTGCTAATAATGTCAAGAGCCTGGATCTTCCAGGCAGTCCACAGAAGGCAAATACGTGATTTGCATACATCAGTAAGCAAGACAAATAGACTGTAGCTGTTTACCTCAACATAAGGAAAAAGAAGCGGGCATGGGGTTGGAAAGGAAGCAAAGCTCTCAGGAAGAATCTTGAGGCTGGTAGCTAATACGCATACAAAGGGTTAAGTGAAAGACTAAACAAAAGGATGAAAATGACTAAGAGAATGGCCCTTCAGGTTTCCTTCCTATTGTAGGAAGGTTCTCGTATCTACCGGTCTAAAAGAAAGCTATCCAAACCCTGCATTTAGTATTCTTCTTACACATGCTCAGAGGAACTGATAAAAGGCAGTCTGCCCTTGTCCCACCTGGCTATGTATTTACCCAATACCATACTAGCCCTTAAGGAGATTAAAAATCAATCAGACTTAATCAATTAGATTAACACCCAGAATAAAATAAGTATTGTGTTTACAAACACTTTGAACTCAATATAACTATTTTCCCCTGCATCTTTAGTTTTTAGAAAAAATATAGTAATTAAAACTCGTTCTTGAAGCTCAGGGCATTTTCTCTCACCACCCAATGTCTTATACTTCACACAGTAAAGAATGAAGTCATGTGACAACGGGGGTCATATCCCACTGGTTCAAAGCTCTAACATTCACAGTAACTTTAACAAAGGGACTTGATCTGAGGATACAATTACCATCCTTATTCTTTTTTTTACAGAAACCCCGAAAATCCTCCTGGAATCCTTGGATACAGAAAGAGGGTTCTTGGTTTAAAATAGGTTAAGGTGATGTGCTTCAGGCAATGTAATTAAATGTACAGAATTAAAAGGTCTTGACTGAAATCGGTGAGGGAACTTTGGCTCAGCAAGGCTCTCATTTAAACAACATTCCAACATTCTTAATGAGGGGTGTTCTTGAAAATCCTTCCCATCTCCAAAACCGGCTGAGTCCAGGCGAAATACCAGAAAGGTCTTTGTTTCAATTACATATGGAGTAAACAAAACCTTGTTGTCTGTGGAATCTTCAGGTCTTCAACTTGCTGCAGTACTGGCCATGGTTGGGAGAAGACAATTTAGCTCCCCATCGTGACCAGCCTCGTTTTAGATATTAAATGAGATTTATATGAGTGTTTAATTTGTAGTATCTATGAGTGGTCACAGAAACACTGTTTGAACCAAACATAGCAGTGGAGATTCATTGAAAAAGAAGAAGTACCCAAGTGCTGGGCATATCTAATGCTTAACATTTCACGCAAATCAAAGTACTGAGTTTTTGTTTTTACTTTTTTATAACACTCTCATATGTGCTGTTTCTGATAATTTTGCATAGATTTTAAAAACTTCTTGCACTTTCTGCTAAAGTTCTTATTGGTATACAAATTTTACATGTAGCGTATGTATGCCTCAAAAATCCCACTTCATTGGAATCTCAACTTCATTCATTACCAGACTGTAATTCTGGACCCCTGTTGACTGAGGCCTAAGCTTTCCTACTGTCTTCTAGATTGTCCATGTTAGCAGTGAGTGGTACCTCTACAGAATGAATGTGCCAGGATGCTTAACAAAGTTAAATGAATCTTGCTATAGAAACAAAGTAGCATCTTCCAGGTCCCTGTAGCTGAATTTAAAAGGATACTGTGAAATCAGTTGGGTGGGCATGAATAGATTAAATTGAGTTCATCTGCCATTCTCCAGTCATTAAGAAAAGTCAAGAGTAGGGTGAGTGAATCCTTCCTCAATAGCAAATATCTTCTAGTAGGGCTCAGTAGAAAAGCTGCTTGTGCAGTTTTCAACTTAACTTTATGAGCGACAACATTTGAATCCCAAGTATCTTCCATGAACAAGTCACCATTAGCTATTAGATGACTGCTAATTATAACAAACACTGCCCAGATGTTCTTTCTAATGCTTTCCCGATGGATTAATACGTTTCACTCTATGTACTAACCATTTTGAGGCATGGGGGGGGGGGTGAAAAGCTTAAAACTCCAGGGAGAACTTGCCTCAGAAAGACAATGGAAGAACATCATTCACAAACCTAAAAACAAAGTCCAGCAACAGTCAAGGGGTGGTGTGGGGGGACCGCTTCCTGCGCCTAAAGAGACTTCTTTCTGCAGAAAAAGAATCTTTATCTTTTGTTACACACAAATCTGACAATAGGAACTGCTAAACTGATACTGTTTAAATGGTTAAGGAAAAGTAACTTATGTAAACGTAAAAATCACGTTTTCTAAGGGGCACACCCAAAAGGAGTAGCTGAAACAGGCTCAAAGGTTAGTTTGGTTTTTTTTCCAGCCTAGACCACTATTATCCTGAAGCTCAACAAACCATGGGAAACCTGTGGACAGCTCATCCGAAAGGCACTACAGGCAGCCATTGTGTATACCTGGAACCCGATCGGCAAATACTCATCACAGAGGTCATCCCACAGCTCCGGTAGGTCTGAAATCTCCCAAGGATAACTCACGGGTGTCCTGTAAAGGGGTTTCAAAGGCCTGTTAAGGAAACTGGAACTAACTCCATTTGTCATATGGCCAGGCTTGGCTCCAGGTAGGATGGATTTCACTGGAAGCGGGAGCTTGCTCCCTCTGGGACTCTGAATGGGCTTATAATCAAGACCTTTAATCATGCTAAGAGCCAGCTCCAGTTTGTGGTTACACAAAAGCTGTGGAGTCTGATCCTCAGAATAGTAGTCACACTTTACAAGTTCTTTCGAACTTCTCTCCGTTTCCTCATCTTTCTGTTGTGGAGGACTAGCCTGGACACTAGCATCCAGAGATTCCACAGAGGAACCTGGTGTCCCTTCCTCCATGCTTTCACCATCCAGGGGTGCTTTTGTGCTTGGTAAGTCTGGTGGCCCAACCTCTGACAATGCCGGTTCTTCAGTGCAAATGCTGGTAGACCACCTGCTAGAGGGGGCATACGAAATACTTCTGGCCACTTTTCGAGGCACCTTACAAATGGCTTCGTAGTCGGAATCCGCAACCCGCAAAGCTGCACAACCGCGGCATCTCCTGGGTCGGTTTCCAGGCCCTTCGGAAGCATGACAGCTATGTGAGTCGTTAATCTGATCTTCATTTTCTACCCAGCACTCAAACCCTGAATAGGCAAAGTCTTCTTGGAGCAGTGCAGCGTACCTCATATCTGGCAAGCCGGAAATGTCTACCGTCCCACTCCCCGTCTTGTTCTCCTCCCCAGAGTCATCATTATTCTTCCGATACATACTGGCAATGCAGAACTTGAGGCGATCCTTTTCCAGGAGCAGCTTCTGCAAGCGCTCAAGAGAAAGGGCTTCGATCCTGGCAATGACAGTATCGAATCGATAGATGCGATCGAGCATGAAAGCACATTTGCTGCAAGCAAACTCGGCTTTGCCATCACGAGTGACATCTTTGCCTAGGACGTGCGAAAGCAGAACCTGGAGGTTGAGCTTGGACGCGGTATGGAAGATCCAACGCCGCTGGTTTCCACACAGCTCGCGGGCACAGATCCTGCAAATCTCTTTCATTTTCACTCCTGGAGGGTGCGGAACTTCTTTGTAGCGGCCACAGCTGCGGGTTGCTCACTGGCTCTGGGATGCGGTCCTCTTCCCACCTTGATGGTCTGGGGCTGGCATGGCCCAGTCCCAGGTCCTCACTTGGCTGGGGCACACCTCATCGTGCGCAGGCTCTGGGTACCACAAACCAGCCCCGCCCCTCGGGCAGGGGGCGGGCGCGGGCGCAGCACGGACGGGGATGCTGAGTGACAGAGCACAAGCTGCGCGAGGTTGCTGCCAGGGCCCCCGCAGCTGTCTCTCCCGCGGGCCGCCTTGTCCTCTACGTCCTCCCGGGCGGGCAGGCTGGGCTCCGGGACAGTAGTGTCGGCTCAGAGCTGACGCAAAGCCCGGGAGATGAAGCATCAGATTTCAAGATGGCGCCGGTGTAGGCGGTCTCCCCAAGACTCCTCTGGGAATTGTAGTCCTACCGCTGTGGCTCCGCGCATGCGGGCTGACGAGTACTTTGCCTGGCCCTCAATCCAGTCTCTCCGGCTAGCCCAGTAAATCGGACTTTGCTCGGAGTGGAGAATGGAAAGTGAGATTACATAGGGTCGACACGCCTGGCTGCTTTGCTCTGATAAGATCAAATGCACACCCTGATCCTTTCATGGAATCTCCCTCCTCTTCTGGATGCCTTGAGGCTCCTCCCAGGGAGGAGAAAGCCCAGTCCCCTCCCTGTCTGTCAACGCCAGTGCCACGTACACTGGATGTGGCTTGGCGGTGCCACTAGGTACCGCTGCGCCACCGCCTTCTGCTGCCGCCCCACCTCCTCTCCTAACTGTCTGACTCTGGGATCAGAAGGCCCCAGGCTGCAGAGATAGTTAGGGAAAGCCTGATAAGAAGAGGAGGCTGGTTGAAAGAGTTTGCGAGGCCAAGTTAAAGTTGAACCTTACCTACTATGGGATTGATATGAGACTAGTGTTTCTATCAATGCCGGGTGACGTGTGGATAGCAGGCCTAGATGTTTCGTCCTTTTGTGAAGTGGTGAGTGGTGAATGGACAGTGTACAACGCAGGAACCTGAGAGTTCAGCAAACACCACGTGACTACATCTGATGATCAAGATTTTAAAGATAACAAGAGAATGGGCTTTGTCAAGCTTCAGGCCTCCTGAGAGGAGATTATCACAAATTCTCTTTCAGGTTCTGGTAGACAACTTTTGGAAATGGAAGACGGGAGACAGACACTTCTTTGAAAGCGTTTTCAATTCAAGTACTTCAGAATTAGGGCTGGAAATTCACTGGCATAGTTAGTACCTGGTTTTACTACTGTACAATTAAGTCTCCCGACTCTTTCTTATAGAGCTTCATGCATATGAGAGCCTGGAGCAGGAACTGGATGACATGCAGGTATCACAAACTGCTGCCAGTAAGAAATTCACCTTCTGGCTTTAGAGAGAGTACCAGAGGAGGAACAGTGTCCCCAACAACCCCTTGAACTTCCTCCACAGTGGACACTTGGGTCCCTAACTAATGACTTTTAGATTAAAAAATTGTGGGGCTGGGGCTATCGCAATTGTTCTCATCGCCTAAACAAAATCCTGTAGTGTTGTACGCAACATAGCTTTGTATATATAATTTCATTTAAAGACCATAAAATGGGATTACAAGTAAAAGCAGCTACATTTCTTTTTTTTTTTAATCCTTAAGTTATGTGAGCTTGAAAGTCAAAAGAAACTGAGCATCAGTCTTTGAAATCTACAAAAATCTATTAAAGCAGAGTTTCTGAACTCACTCTGACTGATGGACAGGCAGAGAGCACTCTACTCCCTCCTATACAAAATACTCCGGAATGACACTGAAAAATATGATCTATCATGTGATCTATCATAGCAGAACCTGCCCTTCCATGATCTTTGATGTTTAAAATAACTCGATCAGAGTGAAAAGATTGTGCTGTGTAGATAACAAAGCTTGAAGCTTAAATAAAACTTAGAAGAAACACCACAAGAAGTTTAACATGTTAGGATCCTTGTCATCATCTTCATCACAATTTGTAGTTAACAGTAGTTCCTTTAAGGGAGGAAACAAAATAGAATGGAAGGAACTAGATGAAGACATTTTATTCTTTATACCGGGAACCATTTGAACTTGGGCCAATAAATATTCAGGTATTACCTTTCATTTTTATTTCATTGAATTTTTGAAAAATTGTTTACATTTAAAATATTGCAAATGAATGTTTTGCCTGCGTGTATGAATGTGCACTACAAGTGTGCCGGCTGCCCCAGGAGTTCAGAAAAGGGAGTTGGTTTCCCAGAACAACAGTTGCAAACGGTTAGGAGCCACCATAAGGGTGCTGGGAGGGTCAACCCAGGTCCTCTGCAAACCCAACAAGTACTCTTAGTTGAGTCACCTCTCTAGCCCTAACCTTTAAATTTAAAAAAGATGCCACAGCAAAGATTAAAACAGAGACTGAAGGAACATCCATTCAGAGCCTGCCCCACATGTGGCCCATATATATACAGCCACCCAATTAGACAAGATGGATGAAGCAAAGAAGTGCAGAAGTGTAGATCGCTCCTGAGAGACACAGCCAGAATACAGCAAATACAGAGGCGAATGTCAGCAGCAAACCTCTGAACTGAGAATAGGACCCCCGTTGAAGGAATCAGAGAAAGAACTGGAAGAGCTTGAAGGGGCTCGAGACCCTATATGTACAACAATGCCAAGCCACCAGAGCTTCCAGGGACTAAGCCACTACCTAAAGACTATACATGGACTGACCCTGGACTCTGACCTCATAGGTAGCAATGAATATCCTAGTAAGAGCACCAGTGGAAGGGGAAGCCCTGGGTCCTGCTAATACTGAACCCCCAGTGAACTAGACTGTTGCGGGGAGGGCGGCAATGGGGGGAGGGTGGGAGCGGAACACCCATAAGGAAGGGGAGGAGGGAGGGGGATGTTTGCCCGGAAACCGGGAAAGGGAATAACACTCGAAATGTATATAAGAAATATTCAAGTTAATAAAAAAAAAAATGTAAAAAAAAAAAGAAGTTAAAATAAAAAAAAAAAAGATGCCACAGGAAAATTCAAAAGCTGTGTCAGTTTAACATATCAAGTTCGACTTAGATCTAAGCCATAAAGCTTGAAACTGAAGAGAAATGCTTGTAACTTGCATGATATACATACAGGATGGGCAGCTCAATATGAGCAAAGGCTCTATAGGGATATACAAGTTAATAATGATGGTTATATCTGGAGAGCAAAATGGATGTTTACTCCTTTTCCATCACTTGGATTCTATAATTTTTATAATAAATATATAATACTTTGTGAGTTAAAGAACGTTTCTTTAAAACAAGGTGGGATGCTGGCTTAGTGGCACATAACTTTAATTCCAGCACCTGGAAGGCAGAGACAGGCAGATCTCTGTGAGCTTGACTCTCCATTTCAAGTTCTAGGCCAGTCAGGGCTACATAGGGAGATCCTGTCTTACACAAGGTAGGATAAACATGTTCTTACATAGTTGTTCAACACTAACCAGCCGTGAAGAAGAACCAGCTCTGATGGGTCTTTAAGCATGGATCTCGAAAACTTGGTAATGAAATGAAAAAAAAGCCATATACAATGAAATATTTTATGTGAAATGTAATTGTTTCAATCATTTGAGGTAAAACAAACATAGGAAAAATACATCTATTGTGGTACAGGTCAGGAACGATTTCAGGATGAGAGAGTGAAAAATTAATTTCAAAGGAAAATGTGCTGGCTAGTTTTATGTCAACTTGGTACAACCTAGAGTCATCAGAGAGGAAGGATCCTCAATGGAGAAACTGCCTCCATAGGCAAGCCTGTGGGCTGTGAACTTTTGGGGGTCAAATGACTGACTCACAAGGATCATCTCCCAAGACCATCAGAAAGCACAGATACTTACATTATAATTTGTAACGGTAGCAAAATTACAGTTTTGAAGTAGCAACAAAAATAATTTTATGGTTGGGGGTCACCACAACATGCGAATATTATTAAAGGGTTGCACCATTAGGAAGGCTGAGAACCACTGCTGGAGGGCATGTTCTTAGTGATTAATGGGGGAGGGCCCAGCCCGTTATGGGTGGTACCATCCCTGGGCTGGTGGTCCTGGGTTGGAACAGTGGGAGATAGAATTGAGCTAGCGTGAGAGGGACAAAGACACCACAAGATCTACAGAGTCAACTAACCTGGGCCCATGGGGGCTCACAGAGAGGAAACGGAGCATTCAGGGGCTGGACCTAGGCACATGTGTAGCATGTGCAGCTTAGTCTTCATGTGGCTCCTCTAACAACTGGAGGAGAGACTGTTTCTGACTCTGTTGCCTGCCATTGGATCCCTTCCCCTAACCGGACTGCCTGATTGGGCCTCGGTGCAGGAGATGCACTTAGTCCGGCTACTACTTGATGTCCCAGGGTGGGGTGGTACCCAAGGGGATTTTCCTCTTCTCTGAGAAGAAGAGGAGGGAGTGGTGGGGGAGGGATTTGTAAGGGTGGTACTGGGAGGACAGGAGGGATGGGGGTCGACATCAGGATGTAAAGTGAATAAATTAATGAAGAAAAGAAAAGAAAGCAGGCTGAACACATCATGGGGAGCAAACCAGTAAGCAGCACCCTCCACGGCCTCTGCATCAGCTCCTGCCTCCAGGTTCCTGTTCTGACTTCCTTCAGTGATGAACAGAGATGGAGAAGTATAAACTTTCGTAGCATGCAGTAGTTAGTACTTAGATGACTAACTTTAGGGGAAGTCGCTTACATCTGTCCGGTCCATAGATTCCCAGTGAACAATGTTGTCAGAAGCGATCTAGGAAAGACTAAGGCATGCAAGTGAGTTTTCTGGAGATGGCCCACCATTTTACATGGCCTTCAGTGGGTGAGCTCTGTGTTGCAAGGTCACCAGAAACTCAATCCCAGAACTGCTTCTTGCTGCCGACATGCCTTTGCTGTCACGATTACATAGCCTAATGATTCCTGAGCATTAGTTCACCCTATTGAGCAAATTTCATACAGTAATGCTGTATAGATAAATTGATGATTTCATAAATCCAATGACTTTATAGGATTCCTAA
Source organism: Rattus rattus (assembly GCF_011064425.1). Classification (NCBI taxonomy): domain Eukaryota; kingdom Metazoa; phylum Chordata; class Mammalia; order Rodentia; family Muridae; genus Rattus; species Rattus rattus. Next base: position 59,536,182 of record NC_046156.1, on the reverse strand, counting down.
ATATACATGCAATCCCGTCTCTGTAGAATAGAGCTGCAACTAGGGCTCTGCAAACCTCCATGTGTCATGGGCTAATTGCACTAGAATAAGAAAGCAAGCTTGAAACAAATTTGTGATCAAAAACATCCCTTCCAGGTCAGGCCGAAGAATGAAGCCATAGGGATTGACTGTGAGAAAGCAAGGCCAAGTGAAACTGTTACTTTGAATTTATAATGTGCTTATAGAATGAAATACTATTTTGAACCTACTATCAACATCCTTCTGTAACTCCTTTTATGTAACATTTTATCTGTGAAGTAATTTTATAACGAACTTTAACCTAAGAAGGTATGAATTGCCAGGGAAAAGAAAGAATGTGGCGCTGGAGAGATGACTCAGCAGTTAAGAGCACTGACTGCTCTTCCAGAGGTCCTGAGTTCAATTCCCAGCAACCACATCACCATGTGGCTCACAACCATCTGAATGAGATCTGATTGACCTCTTCTGGTGTGTCTGAAGATAGCAGTATACTCAGATAAATAAAAAATAAATCTAAAAAAAAAAATTAAAAAAAAAAAGAAAAGAAAGAATGTGGCATTTGGGGCTCTGTGTGTGTGTGCGTGTGTGTGTGTATCTGTCTACCTGTCTGTCTGTCTGTTTGTCTGTCTTTCTGTCTACTTAAGAGTTAAAAAGAGGAATTGGAGAGATGGCTCAGCAGGTTAAGAGCACTAGTTGTTCTTCCAGAGGTCCTGAGTTCAATTCCTTGCCATCACCATGCCACCACCACATGGTGGCTCACAATCATTTGTAATGGGATCTGATGCCCTCTTCTGGTGCATCTGAAGACAGCTACAGTGTTCTCACATACATAAAATAAATAAATCTTTTTTTTTTTTTTAAAGGAGTTAAAAAGAGATCAGAGTTTCCTGCTGGACATTTTGCTAGCCCCAGATACTTAATTTTAATTCCATCAGTAGTACTGACCCCATAAATTGCTTGTCACTGTTAGGGGGCGTCTGCTATCAGCATTACCCCAACACCATATCCTCTTATGCTACCTACCTCTGTTAACCTTCTGATGTCAAGTCTGGCTTTTTACACAAAATGAAGTTTTAAAGTAGAAACAATAGTTCACACTTTAGTATCCATAGATACATAGGGAGTGTGAGGGTGGGAGGTACTAAAATACAGATCAGATTGCTTGGACCAAACCCTTGGCGTTTGTAGTCAGTAAGTAGATCTGGGATGGGTCCTGAGACTTTGCATTCCTATCAAATCCCAAGATCTTGCTGTGGGTGGTGCTGCTTGGTGCTGCTGCTGTCTTCCAGAGCTGTGCTTTGAAAATCACTGAACTAGAACTACCCTAAGTTGGATTCAGGAAAAAAAAAAACCTTCGGTAAAAATATCAGAAGTTCTACAGGGTCTGGAGACATGGCTCGGTGTAACGAGCACTTACTGCTCCTGGAGAGGACCCCAGTTCAGTTCCCAGCACCCACATGGTGGCTCACAACCATGTGTAACTTCAGTTCCAGGAAATCTGAAGCTCTCTTCTGCTCTCCATGAGCACTGTACATATGTAGTGCATCAATGTACATGTAGGCAAAGCACATATACAATAAAATAATTTTTTGAAAGAAAAAAGATCAGAAGTTATATAGGTCAATGAAAAAAATCTATCAGAAAACCTACTTATAAAATTAATGTAGACTTTAAAAAAAAACTATACCCCAGTCGGGGATGGTGGCTCATGGCAGCCTGTTATCCTAGCACTCATGAAGCCGGGGCAGGAAGATTGGCGCTGCCTGAAAGAACAGCCTGGGGTTACGTTGTGAGTTCTAGGCTAGCCTGGATTACGGGGGAAACCCTGTGTCAAAAATTATAAAGGGAAAAAGGAAGGAGGAAGGGAGGGAGGGAAGGAAGGAGAGAGAAGGAGGGAGGACTATATTCCCATTGGGTGAACAAGTATTCTTCTGTTAGTGTTTGTTTTGTTTTGTTTTGTTTTGTTTTGTTGCTGGTACCCTCTCCATTTACATATTAGAGTCTGAGAAGTTTCTCTTGGAACTATCGTCATTTTGCATCCACTGTGTGGAAATAGAGCTGACCTGTTTCTAAGGTCTAATTTTGGCTTAGGAGGGAGTTTCCAAAGAAATGGGAAGTGGGAAAACGCCATGTTCCAAACCAGCTCTACTTGGTTTCACTGCTGTAATTATTCTAATTACTAAAAGCTCTGCCCCACCTCCAAAATGGTTCAGGCATATAAGATGAAACAAACAAACAAGCAAAAATGTGTTGTATCCAAGGAAAGCCACAGAAGTTATGATTTGTGACAACACACAGACAGTACATGGCCTCCAGGTGCTGGAAATAAGAAACAATGGCGCTCTCCACCTAATGGAGAACTAATGTAACATTGGGAAACTTTCAAAGCAGGAGACTTCCAGTTTGTTTACAATTGCAGTCAGGGATGTTAGTTTCCCAACTAAGAGAAATAAGTTTCTCTTGTTTTTAAGCTACCCAGTGTAGCTTTTTGTTACAGTGGCATAAATAGTCTTAGACGGCACTTAGATCAGTATTTTTCTAGATAAAAGTAAATAGTCCTTGAATGAATAAACCAGTGTTTTCCCTTTTATGTCTCCATTTTCTTAAATCATTTCATGCTTTACAGACCAAAATCTTGGCGGCTTACCATAGTCCACAATGGCTCCACCTTTCTACATTGCCTTACGTTTTCCCTGCCTAAGTGATTTTCATAGATGATAACTTCTGAGAGACAAAGACTAGGCCGTCATACAGCCTGTGTTCCTCTTCAAGTGTCAGAGCCCCCAGAGTTCCATGTAAATCCTGCCGATGACACTGTATGGAGTCCGCCTCTCTACCTCCCTCCACTGCAGCTCTAAGTCACCAAGCTATGGTTGCTTTGGCTGAAAAGGTCTTACTCCTGAGACATGTTCCTAATGAAGGTTATGACTGGGCCAGGATAATGCTGAGAGAGGGTTTATATATGAGTCCCCAGTTCAATATCCATCAGCTTAACATGAGGAACTAAAAGCTTCTCTAAAAAACAAAAACAAAAAACCCCCAAACCTCCTTATATGAAGTTGTCTGGTGCTTGCCTAAGCTACGTACAAATCCCTGTAAGGGTTTCCTCCTCCTCCGTGAGCATTCAGAACACATTCTTGCACTAGCCTCCACGTCAGATTTCTCCATGGAAACACTGGAATGTTTACTATTTTAGGAAATATGCCTGACTGCAGGCAGTGATGTTTACGTTAGTGCAAAAGACGCATGAAGGCAAAAGCTTGAGCATCTGCGGATCCGAGCGGGACGGCCCTGTTTGATTATGAGTACCCCTCCCCAGTGCTGCTGCTCTGTGTCCACAATGTGTGCCTACATTTTGCTTATCTGTCATTAGAGAAAATACTGGCAAAGTACAAAGCAAGAATTCTTCCCGACCTCTATTTGCAAGTGCACGACTTCCCTGCCTCCACGGCCCCTGGTTCTGGTTTCCTTTTAAAGCTTTGGAATGAAGCATCTCCTGTTCTGTAAGAAAAATTATCAATAGCTGGAATGACTATCAGGTTTTCCCTGCGACTATTGCTCCCTTCACTGAGGAAAGAAAGGGGCTCTGTTAGCTGTCTTCACTTTCCCCACTGCCCAGGGAAATCCAGGTGGACAAGGGGCAGCAGCTACTGTGCACCCTGGCTCCCAGCTCTGGTCCTGGTTGAACACACAGAAGCACTAGAGGCAAACCCAGAATGGTGCCACAATGACTTCTCACAGTTATAGAATTGTAAAATCTTTGGATAACATTAATAAGTTATCTAATAGAAGTTCATAAATATTGTGCTAAGTAATTTTACTAAATGTCTGTTGTGGGACAGAAAGGAAAAACAGCTAAAAAGTTAGTAAGATGAATGTGATCAAATAAAAAGCTGCAGAAGCACCCGTCTTTTTAAAAAAGATGGAAACACCCATAGAGAAGAGGGAGGAGGGGTTTGGGGATGTTGGCCCGGAAAAAGGGAATAACAATCGAAATGTAAATAAGGAATACCCAAGTTAATAAAGATGAGGGAAAACAAACAAACAAAAAAAAAAAACAAAAAAAATTTCTAAAACTAGGAAAAAAAGATTTAAATATTATTTTATGCATGGGTGTTCTATCTGCATGTACACCTGTGTGCCAGAAGAGGGCATCAGATCCCATTACAGATGGTTGTGAGCCACCATGTGGTTGCTGGGATTTGAACTCAGGACCTCTGGAAGAGCAGTCAGTGCTCCTAACCATTGAGCCATCTCTCCAACTCCAAAGGTATCTGTCTTAGCATGATGTAATGCACATTATATCGGTCAGTTGACATACTATTTAAGGTTATGGAACATGAGCTCAGAGAGAACGAGCCCTTTTTTGTTTCCTCCAAAGCTTTCATTCCTGGTGCAGGCTGGCCCCACAACTCTGTAGTGGGAAGAGAGAGAGCAGCTCAGGGTGTGGCAGATACTGTGTCTGAGAACAGCTACAAGAAAAGCATTTCCGACAATTATCATTCGTCCCATAAAAATGGAGCTCGGAAGCACATCCCTAGAAGTGGTCTGCCCTGCTCAAAGCCTTTGCTCAGAAACTCTAGCATAACTGAGTAGGGCACCAACTTAGCACATCTGGGAGGAGAGGATCTCAATTGAGAAAACGCCACTAGAAGATTGTCCTATAGGGAAGTCTGTCCGGACATTTTCTTGGTTAATGATAATATTGCAGGGCCTAGCCCAATGTGGGTGGTACTACCTGTGGGCAAGTGGTCCTGGGTTCTATAAGAACAAACCATGATGAGCAAGCCAGTAAACAGCATTCCTCCATTGCCTCTGCTTCAGTTCCTGCCTTGACTTCCCTCCGTGAAGTTCTGAGAGTTGTAGGAGTAAATTAACCCTCGATCTCCCACACTGCATTTAGTCATGGTGATTGTCACAGAAATGGGTTTATGCTTGATGCTTCAATTGCTCGATTAATTGGATAGAGTTTTATCATCTATCCACTATTTCTATTGATTCTTGTTTACTATGTACTTAGTAGATTCATTCATTCATGATTGAAAACACAGCCATGGTAGATCACTCTTAGGACCTTCTAGAACACTAACAGGATCAAGGGGTTAAAGTGAAACTTCTTGTACTCATGGGATACACAATCCACCCTCCCGTGCTGCCACAATACATGAGAAATGCTTCAGAATGGGAGCTGAGGTACACGAGCATTCTTCACCCCGGCTGTTTAAACCTGGAAGCGCAGGGCCTGTGGGCTCCCCTTTCTTCTAAGGGCCACAGGCCAACCACAATGGCTTCTATCGTGAAGACTGGCAGGGATGTGAACAGTGGCTCGGTTCTAGAGCATCTTTGTCCTTCAGCATCAGCTGGAGATGATAGGATGGCTTTTCTGGCAACGAAGGGGTTCTTTAGCCCCTGGAAATCAGGACTGAAAGTTTAGATATGAAATTTTGGCCTCCAGGACATGGCAGACAGAGGTAAGGGTGTAATACAGTGGGACTATGGCATTGTTACTGTCAGCAGGCGGGAGAACGGTCACAGCACGGGCTTCAGGCATCTTAAACATCAGGGTTAGCACATGTTATGGCCAGAAGAGGGAAAGGGTGGTTGTAATTGTTTTATCTTTTACCCCTATCTGATTCGCAGAACGCACTTGCCGGAGCAGTTGATAGCCGTGGGCAGCCATACCTTGTTCTCAAGAGGCTGCATCAGTCACCTGCATTCGTCAGAGCTGCCTTTTCTAAAATACACATGATGTGATTTTTATTTCTCTTGCTTTAAATTTTTTTTCTACAGCTTACAACATAAAGTCCTTATCTCGGTGTTTATGGGCTTTTCCCCAACTGCGTATTTCAGCCTTCTGCCATACTTATTAAATGCTTGCTGACAGTAATTACTCTTAATTCCTTAAGTCCCTTCCAAGCCACCTTGGCATCTCCCTGCCTAGAGAGATCATAGCAGTCCCTTTAATCATTGCCAACAAAAGTGTGTCAGCAGAGGAAGGGTTTATTTTGTCTCATAGCTTCAAGATGGAGAAGGTATAAAGGCCGGAGTGACTCTTGCCTATGGCTGTGAAAGCATTATACAGATTGCTTACATCTCAGTGGCGCAGGAAGTAGAGAGAACTTGGCCAAAGGGTGGGCTGAAAGGTTCTAGAACCTCTTAAAGCAGCTCCACCATTGGGGGACGGTGGGAGTCCCAGTGAAGTCCCGTGTGAACGTGCACAGTTGATATTTGAGCAACCACGTCATGGGCGCCAATGCCTCAGACTCATGGAAATGGCAAAGCCTCCCCTAGGTCAGGCTCAGGAGAATGACAAGGACTTCCCCTCGTCTGTGTATGAATGTTGATGAAAGAATGACCTTTAACTAAATCATCTGCACAGGTACAGAAAGTATCAGCCATTCTTCCTCGCCCCGGGAGACTGCAGCTCGAGACTGCTCCCTCCGGAGTCAGTACGAGATTAGCTCCCTACATCCTTGGCCATGCAGTAGACGGAAAATGCATGCATTTCCAGGCTGCTGCTGGGGGTGCTCCCCCCAAGAGCACAGCCAGCTTCCTCCCAGCTTCATGTCAGGGTGTCTGTCATTTCTTCATTCCCTACCACCCCAGTCAGATCAAGTCCAAGGCTGTATAAGTCTCAGCAGGAGACTAGGAGTTTAAAGCCAGGAGTCTGCTGGAGACATTTCAGACTCTAACTGTAGCCATGTCCATCCCCCTCCTCACTTTTCCCCTTCCTGGTTTATTCATCCTTCAGAGCCTGATTTAAGGGGTTTCCAAGTGATTCTCTCTTCAAAACTAGAAGATAGAGTCGACTGATCAGAGTCATCTGTGGGTCCCTTCAGAAACCTGTTCGTATTTCTATTCCTGTTTGTCTTAGTATTACATGCCTCTAGAGTTGGCTTCCCTAGAGCCCTGTCCGTATCTCTACTCCTGTTTGTCTTAGTATTACATGCCTCTAGAGTTGGCTTCCCTAGAGCCCTGTCCGTATTTCTACTCCTGTTTGTCTTAGTATTACATGCCTCTAGCCTCTAGAGTTGACTTCCCTGGGCTCCAGGACACGCTAATGTGCATGTTGGAGACCCATGGGGTGTCAGGGCTTGTTTTAGTTGTTATGAAGAGGAAGAGGAGGCAAGGGATTCATATGACTTGTGCAGGACAAACCATTGATTCAAATTCCAAATGACTCAGATCTGCCACTGGCCATTGATTGGCAGTAGTATCCAAGCTGTAGTCACCTGAAGCCAAAACTGGACTCGGCTGCGTAGGTCAGCAGAGTGCTAATAGACATTCAATTCCCATAATTAATCTACTAAGCAAACCAAAGGAACATTGTGCCTTTATTTGAAAATTTGCCACTTTCTTACCACTTAGGACATAATCACCTGCTGCTCTGGGACCCCAAGCACAGCGACCTGGGTCATGCAGCATCTGAAGCTTTGTCGTTCACAGTGAAGCTTGTTTATTACAAGCTCTTTCCTTTAACTCTTCTTATATTATTCCATTCAAAATTCTGCATACAAAAGCAAGCATTGTTGGGGCTGGAGAGACGGCTCTGTAGTAAGAGCACCTGTTGTTCTTGCAGAGGACCTGGGTTCAATTCCCAGCACCCACATGGTGGCTCACAACCATTCATAACTCCAGCTCTAGGTGACCCAGTGCCCTCTTCTGATCTCCACAGGCACCACCAGGCATGCACAGGGTGCACAGACAAAGAGGTAGACAAAATACTTACTCATACCCATGAATAAATAAAAAAGCAAATGAAAATAAAATTGAAAAAGAAAATAAGCACTGTTGTGTTACAATTTAAGCTCTGTTAATATATATTTTATATCTACCTCAGTTAGTTTCAGAGTATAATTAAATCAAGGTATTCTAGAAAGTATTTTGAGTAGCACCTGCTTAGGGAATATGTAGTCATTTTGTCACTAAAGAAAAGACATTGGATGTTCATTAATGGAAATTTTAAATTACATTAGATGCATGTTTTTAAGAAATTCAACCAGGGATTGGGGATTTAGCTCAGTGGTAGAGCACTTGCTTAGCAAGCCCAAGGCCCTGGGTTCTGTCCTCAGCTCTGGAAAAAAGAAAAAAAGAAAGAAAGAAAGAAAAAAGAAATTCACCCAAACCTTTCATTTTATATTATAAGAATTTAAACTATTTATGTCTAAATGTTCCAAAGATATAGCAGAAAATACTTCAGTTTGTCGAGTAAATAAATAAAATAACCATTATGACTAGTTTTTCCTGAATTATTCACTCTGGTGCCTGTCTTGAGGACCAATAATACAAACTAGCCACTTTGAGTTCAGTCATAGGCTAGGCTGACAGATTAAGTGAGAGAATTATGATCGTTAATGTCACTGAAGACTGATAAACTTATTAATTTTAACTTTTTTGTTTTATAAAAGATGGCTACAATTTGAGAGACTTTTGTAACAGATGACTTACTGACAATATTTTTGTGTACCTGCAGTTAAAGAATAACCTTATTCACTTTCAAACTGTTATTATGGATAACTGTAGCAGTCATGACCATGTTTTGGACCATATACAAGATACTTCACTTACAATATTTGTGATCTTTGTAAATGACTGGATTCAAGATGTTTCTATTCCCATTTTACAGATGAGGAAACTACGTTTGGAGGTTTATTTATGCTGTCCAACGTCATTCATTTAGAAAGTGGTGGTACTAAGATTCAAGTTTCAAAATCTAAGCTTAGTCTCATCATCTGCTTCCCTGTCCAAAAGCCAGGAAGCTTCACGGTACAGTCAATCAAGAAAGAACGACATTCCTCCCTGAACTTGACGATCATCGGTATTTCCTACATTTTCATCCCTGATAAAAAATCCCTGAAAAGAGAGTAGAGCTTCAGAAGAGAAGGGGAGGAGGATGGGGGAAAGATTGAGGGAGGGGGTGACCAGGATGGATGTAAAGGGAATAGTATAATGATGATGATGATGATGATGATGATGACGATGATGAAGATGATGATGATGACGACGACGACGGTGGTGAGGGGGAGGAGGAGGAGGAAGAGGAGTAGGAGGAGTAGGAGGAGTAGGGGGAGGAGAAAAGAAAGAAAAAAGAGAGAAAAGAAAAAAGAAAGAAGAAAGAGAGGAAAGAAAGAAAAGAAAGAAAGAAAGAAAGAAAGAAAGAAAGAAAGAAAGAAAGAAAGAAAGAAAGAAAAAGAATCACATTCAGAGGGAGAGAAAGGGAGAGGGAGAAGGAGGAGAAGAGGGGGAGGGAGAGGGGAGGGAGAGCTTTGTTTTTCCTCTGTTTGAGCATGTGTAGTCCATCACAACAGGGAAGGCGTGGCAGTGGCTAATGCTGTAGTTACAGCACCTTGCTTAACTCTAAGCAGAGAAAATGGAAGCAGGCTAGAGCTATAATCCCCAAGGCCTGTACCCCAGTGATACATTTAAAGCTCACATCACCTCACCAAACAGTGCCACCCGCTGGGGACCAAAGGTTCAAACACATGAACCTGTGAGGGGCATCTCACATTAAACCATAACACCTTCCAGAAGGTGGCGTGGATCACATAAGGATTGCCCGGAGTTTACAAGATCTTACACAAATCACTCCGCGATTTCACTCTGTCTAGAAGCACTGGCTGAACCCACACTTCATTCGGAATATTAGCACACGTTGGCGTAAACATTTGCTAAAAGGTTCAGAGTCACTTTGGGTCGATTTAGAGGTGACGATATAAACTAATCTACATATACCGCCAGTACTGATGTGATGTTTTCCCCCAAAGCTATTGACACAAATGAGCTTTGGTGTGGCTTTTTGTCTCCCCCATCCTCACTGACGCTGTGGACGTTCCGCCATGGAATGCGCCACCTCGCACTGCTCCCACCCCCATCCCACGCATGCCCATTGTGCAGGGATGCTTGGCCCACTCAGCTTTCAGGTGATGAATGAATGAGTCCTAACATGGCTTCCAACTAAAGCGGCTTTGATCGATTATTTCAGTATCCAGAAGTATACTCATTTGCTGTGAAAATGAATGCTCTATGAACAAGACGGGAAAATACTATATGATAGAATTAACAGCATGATATGATTGTGTTTCTAAGCTTACAGTGTGTTGGGTGACAATAGTGAACTTTATAGATACTGCATAGTATCTATAAAGCTCATCAAGGCCGTCCGTATTATGGGATTTAATACACTTTCCCCCAGATATTGACGTCATAGTATCTTAAGATACTGGACATAGCCTTGTTCTAAGCATTCCTTTAGAGTAGAATACAAGTGACTCTGTCTTTTTGAAATAACAATCTTTTGCTACTTAAACCTGATGAAAATCTGATACCCAGCAACTCCCCATTACTAGCTTTATAGACCACATATCCTCTTGCTAAAGATACACACACACACACACACACACACACACACACACACACACAGGCATTGTCATAGAGTGCTAACAGGCTATGGAGACGGTTGGGGGTTCATCTTCTAAATTTACACCGATAGGAAAGGGAAGTGACCTAGTGCCCTAGTGACCCATCCATGTCCCACAGCTCACGAACAGTCACATCAGAAGGCTGGATCTTATTTGCAGTCAATAGGGTTTTTTCCTAATGAACGAATATATAAAAACTTTTAAGAGTTCTATCCCCTTCAGGGCTTGGAACCCTTCCTCCTATTCTCCCCATAAGAGTCCCCAAGCTCCACCCACTGGCTGTGGGTATCTGTATCTGTCTGAGTCAGCTGCTGCGGGGAGCCTCTCAGAGGACAACATGCTCCTATCTGCAAGCATAACAGAGTATTATAAATAGCGTTAGGTAGGTGCTTGCCTATGGGATGGGTCTCAAGTTGGACCAGTTATTGGTTGGCCATTCCCTCAGTCTCTGCTCCATTCCCTGTCCCTGCCTTTTTTGTAGACAGGATAAATTGTGGGTTGAGAGTTTTGTAAGTAGGTTGGTGTCCCTATCACTCCATTGGGATTCCTGCATGTTCCATATCCCCAGTATTGTGAGTCACAGCTAAGGTCACCCCCATTGATTCTTGGGTACCTCCCTTATCCCAAGTCTCTGTCTCATCCTAGAGATGCCCCCACCTCCTCACCTTGTCAGTTGCAGATTTCCATTCATTTTCATGGCCATCTAAGCCATCTCTCCCGTCCTTCCCCACACCTGATCCTGAACCCCGCCCCTATTCCCATTCCCATCCCCATCCCCACACCCCTGTGCCCTTCCTCCATCTGCATCTTATGACTATTTTGTGGGCCCCAAAGAGGCTAGGAACTCCACAGGAAGACCAACAGAGTCAACTAACTGGACCCTCGGGGCTCTCAGAATCTGAACCACTAGCCAAGGAGGACACACAGGCTGGACCTAGGCTTCTCTGCACATCTGTGGCAGATGTGCAGCTTGATCTTCATGTGGGTCCTCGAACAACTGGAGCAGGGGCTGTCCAAAAGCTGTTGCCTGTATGTGGGATATGTTCTTCTAGCTGAGCTGCCTTGTCTGGCCTCAGTGGGAGAGGAAGCGCCTAGCCTGGCAGAGACTTGAAGTGCCAGTGTGGGGGGATACCTGGGGACCCCCACCAGCTCAGAGGAGAAGGGGAGGAGGGAATGGGGAAAGGAGGGGGTGACTGGAAGCAGGGCAGTGAACAGGATGTAAAGTGAATAAGTAAAAAAAACAAAGTCACTATGGCCTGGGCACCTAGAGAAGAGTTCCATCTATTTACCTCCAATGCTTACAAATCCTCCCCTCTATTACATAAGCTATGGTACACACAAAGCTGGAAATACTGTTCGAATTTATTGGCCACTCTTTTATCAAGACTCCAGCATCTGTTTATATGAAATGTATTAAACCATGCATTTGAGGTCTCCTTTTGCTTTTCTTCTCCATTTTCACATTCATATTTACTTAAAATTACCCCTCCCCACATGTATTTTAGGATTACGAATTATCCAATGTCATCATACACTTAACCTATGCCCCAATAACAAAAAATCTAACAGCAAGCTACATAATCGTTCTAGGTAATAAATAGAGGTGTCCTCTAGTGACTAGGGAAATACTCAGTTTCCATAAATTTCACATAAAAACATACTTTAAGTTTGTAGTGTTTAATGTGTAACTTCAAATGCATGTTTTATAGGAACCTGCAATCTTTAAAAATGACTTCATTTTTAGAATTCTTATATTTTTCAAATGAAATGGCCCATAGTTTCTCCAGTAGCTTCAGACTTTCTACACTCACCATTGACTGTCCCATGGCACTCCTAACAGACCTGACCTCATTAAAGTGTTCCTCATCTTCCTCAAGGGAGGGTCAAAAGATAGATAATCATAACCAAAGCAGACTTTTAATACATCCATTACAGTATCGGTCACAAAAGATTTCAAAAGATCATTTCTTTCCTCATGGTAAGGAGTCAATGCTTTGTAAAACCAACGAAGAGTCACAGAGCATAACGTGAGGCTCCTTTTACCCCAAGACGTTGAACTACTCAAAACAACAGTTAACATCCTTAAGAGTGCAACAAAAGAGGCAGAAAACAGCCACAACTGGCCAAGTATATATTAAATAAACTAGGGACTGTGGTTTTTTGTTTTATTTTGTTTTGCTTTTTGTTTTGACTAGGGAGCATTGGGAGCTTGGGGAAATCCAGAATCAAAAGAACGTCCTTGGCTTCAACTGTTCCATTATCAATGTAGGATGGCGCTCTTGTGATCTGATTCAGCTCCAACAGGGAGAAGGTGACCTGCACTGATAATCATAACATTCGTATTTGTCACTCCCTCCACCAGATCCTCTATCACAGTAAGAATCCTGATGTCTACCCCGCCCCCACCCTCTACCACCACTGAGTTGTCCCGCCTCTGTAAATACCTGGGGTAGACCTGTACTCTCTTGCCAATAGACTAATCCACACAAATTCTTCTACCATGCAGCTCCATCCCATATGTTTTTCCCATAGCCCACTTAGAGCCATCTATCCTCTCAAGATGTACAAAAGCCAGTCCACATAAAAGTCCAGTCCATGGAGCATAAACCACATTAACAGCCACCCATACTGAGAAAATACTTCCCAGAGATTTCTCTGGGTCACGTCCTCAACACAGAGTCTTAGTCGAAGACTCTCAGGCAAGGGTTTGGATCTGGGTTTGGCCCCCTGCCAGCTGACTTCTGTGATTGGATGGAGATACGCCTCATACTTGGTATGCTAGTGTATAAGACCCACTTCCAATCATGTGCTACGAAAGCCATACCTGGATCTAGTGTAAAGTCTGTGAGAGTGTCTCCATGGCCTAGACCTAGCTTTTGATCTGTATGTACAACGGGATTCAGAGCATCCGGAAACCTCTGATGACCTGTAAGATCCTGACTTGCTCACCGATTTAACTTAGCAGGAGTTTCCGTTAGAGACTGTGACTTAGAGTAGGACTCTGTGCCCTCCAAGTTGTCTTCTGCATCACCCACCTCATCCAGGTGCTCCCCAGGACTAGATCAGGGACAAGCCTGGGCCTAGTCACCCCAGGTCTGGACCATGGGGAGGAAGAAAGAGGAGAGTTCTGTACTCCATTGCAGTAGCTGGCAGGCTGCAGCGAAATGCACATTTTGTGTTTTTTAGCCTAAGAACAGTGCAAAGCTATGGACATGTCCAGGAAGTGTCTGTGTTGCTAAAGCACAGATACACAGAAAGTCTGTCCTTAGTAAATTGAAGGTCAAATGGAGGAAGGGTGCCAGGTCTATAGTTAACGTCCAAGAGTAACAATGTAGTTGATGTTGCAATCATTTTCCCCATAGTAGAGACACGCTGTCCAAATCAAAACTCTATGTTCTAGGTAGTTAGAGGCACTCAGCGTTGCTGGGAGAATTCTAAGACTGTCCCCACAATGCTCTGGTATCTATCTATGCCTTTGTGTAATTGCCATCCCTTTGAAGCACTAAAGGGCAAGATTTGCTTCTAAACAACATGCGGGGCAAACGTGCTCAGAGTCTTAGCTCCAGCAACTGGACAAGAGAAAGACATAAGAGAAATAGTAGAACAGAAAGAAGCCGAACTGTCCCTATTTGCAGATGACATCATTCTTTTAAAGGTTTATTTATTTTGTGTGTACACTGTTGCTGTCCTCAGACACACCAGAAGAGGGCATCAGATCCCATTACAGATGGTTGTGAGTCACCATGTGGTTGCTGGGAATTGAACTCAGGACCTCTGGAAGAGCAGTCAGTGCTCTTAACCTCTGAGCCATCTCTCCAGCCCCCCAGATGACATCATTCTTAACAGACCTTACTGAGTCTATTAGAAAACTCTTGAACCTAATTAACACAGGAAAATTTCAAGATGCAAAATCAAGATTTAAAAAGAAAAGAAAACCTCGTGACTTTCATTTATACAGTTTACTCCCTGAAAAAGAATTAAGAAAAGTATTCCATTCACCACCCCCGCCTTAGAAAGTAGGTATTTAGAAATAAATATAACCAAAAAAGTGAGAGACCACTAAGATGAAGTTTTCAAGTTGTTGAAAAAAGGAAATCACAGAAGATATTAGATATTGGAAAATATTCTGTGTTCTAGATAGGAAGAATTATTATTATGATAATGTCTATACCATTAAAATTAACATACAGAATTGATGCAATAACTATTAAAATTTCCATGTCATATCCCACAGGTTTAGAAAAAATAAAAGAAGAGTTTATATAGACCCACAGAAGAATAGACAAAGCCATTCTAAGGAGTAAGAACAATCAAGGATGGTGATATTACAATACTCGACCTCAAATTATACCATAGTGCTATAGTGACAAAGGAAGTCTAGTGTCAGCAGGAAAATAGACAGCTCAACCAATAGAACAGATTAAATAACCTGGTACTAAAATGGCAAATCTATGCTTGCTTACTTATTGACAGAAGAGGCAAAAACTAGTTAGGAAAAAAAGACAACCTATGGTTGGGGATTTAGCTCAGTGGTAGAGCGCTTGCCTAGAAAGCGAAAGGCCCTGGGTTCGGTCCCCAGCTCCGGAAAAAAAAAAAAAAAAAAAAAAAAGACAACCTATTCAACAAGTGATACTGTGGCAAACCTGGATTTCCACCTGCAGAAGAATTAAATTAGTTATTTATCTATAACCTTATAAAAATCAGTTAAAAATAGATCAAAGACTTCAATTGAAAACTTGAAACACTGAAACTTTTAGAAGAAAACACAGGTTACTCCAACCTATTGAAACCAGCAAAAACTTTCTTTTTCTTTTTATTTATTTATTTATTTTTGAGATGTACTTATTTTTATTTTGTGTGAAGGGTGTTTTACCTGTATGTATGTCTGTGTACCACATATGTGAAGTGCCCACAGGGGACAGAAGAGGGTGCTGGATTCCTAGTGGAACAGGAATTATGTATGCTTGTTAAGCCACCGTGTAGGTGCTGGGAATTGGACTTGGGTCCTGTGAAAGAGCATCCTGTCAGTGCCCTTAACCATTCAGCCACATTTCCAGCTTCAAGAACATTAAAAAGAAGGAGGAGGAGGAGGAGGAGGAGGAGGAGGAGGAGGGGAAGGAGGAGGAGGAGGGGAAGGAGGAGGAGGGGAAGGAGAAGGAGGAGGAAGAGGAAGAGGAGGAGGAAGAGGAGGAGGAGGAGGAGGAGCAACAGCACAGGAACTAACCTAAGTATCAACAGATGGGACAACATGAAAATAAAACGTTCTATTTAGCAAAGGAAACAATCAACAGAGGTAACAGACAACCGACAGGGTAGGGCAAAATCTTCATCACTACACTTCACACAAGGGCTGATACCTAGAATCTACAAAGAACACCAGGAATTCAGTACCAGTACCAAGGAAATAAAACTGCTAATCAATAAACGAGCAAATGAACTGAATAGACAGTTTTGAAAAAAAGAAAGAAAGAAAGAAAGAAAGAAAGAAAGAAAGAAAGAAAGAAAGAAAGAAAGAAAGAAAGGAAGGAAGGAAGGAAGAAAGGAAGGAAGAAAGGAAGGAAGAAAGACAGACAAATGCCCAATGACTGTTTTTAAAAGTGTTCGATCTCCCTAACCATCAGGGAAATGCAAGTTAAAACTGCGGTCAGATACTGCCTCACCCTGTCAGGTGGTTGTCATCAACAAATCTGACAGCAAATACTGGAAAAGACATGGAGAGAAAGAAACCTTATTTACTATTGGTGGGGGTGTAAATGAATACAGTCACTGTGGAAATCTGTTTTGAGATTTCCCCAAAAGTTAAAAACAGAACTACCATCTGACCCAGCTATTTCACAACTAGGCACACATCCAGAGAACCCTACACCCCACCACTGAGATATTCACACCCCACGTTTATTGCTGCTTTAGTCACTATGGCAAAGACTTGGAATCATCCTAGTTGCACATCAATAGAAGAATGGATGATAAAATTTAGTACCCACACACAGACACATACTCATACACACACAAAGGTACACAGCGCACGCGCACACACACACACCCCATATATAATGGATTACTCAGCTCTAATAAAAATGAAGTTTAAAATATTATTTAAAAAATGGATGAACTAATAATATATAATATTAAGTGAGGTCACAAAATCTCAGAAAGATATAAACCACTTATCCTCTCAAATATGTGGAATCCAGCCAAATGTCACACGGGTCCAGTGTAACCAGAAGAAATTATGACAGGAAAGGCCGGACGTAACAGGGTGAGGAGGGCTGAAGGCAGGCGGGGGCGCGAGTCACAACGAGGATATGAAGCTAATTGTTCTTCTATTCCATTCTCTCGTGGATAATTTGGGATTGGGTGGTGGATAAGTGCATAAAACATACTCAATCCTCAAAGTGTAAAATTTAGGAAGCTTCATGCTTTCGTTTTGAATGCCAATTCTAAGTACATGTAGTTTCATTAAGTTGTAGATACCTTGGGTTTAGTTAGTTTTGATATGTAATGCTTTCATTTTTATTTGAAGGGTTTTTTTTTAAATAATAAAACTTATTTTAAGAACACATTATTTGTAGTAAGAAACCACTTGGCATTGATGAGAGAATTCTAAAGTCTGCCACATAATTCCCTGGTTTCTATCTATCCCTCTGCGTAATTTCTATCCCCTTGGAGTGATAAAGATTGACTTCTCAACAATACTGTGCGATAAGCATGGTGGAATGTCACCGCACACCTGGGCTACAGTCCATGGGCAGGATTCCCAAATAGAATATAGATCCCTAATCAATTGACTTTACAAACATTTATTTATTTTGCATTATGTGTGCGTGTGTGTGTGTGTGTGCGCACACGCATGTGCACGTGCACACGCATGTGCGCATGGGGCTGAACATGTTAGCCTAAGTGCTCACAGAGGTCCAAGGACCTTTCCTGAAGCTAGAGTTATGGGTGTCTGGGAGCTGCCTGACATGGGTGCTGGGAACCAAAGTCTGGTTCAAAGAGCAGTGAGTGTTCACAACTGCTGAACCCTCTCTCCAGCCCCATAACCTGCTGATTTTAAATTAACCAAAAGGTGGGCCTGTCCTGGTCAGGCGAGCCCTCACCACGAGGCAAGGAGACAGAGGAGCAACAGTCTTTACTCAAGCCCGGAATTGCCGCTACCTTACAGAAATCAATTCTGCCAGCGACACATAGAGCCTTAGACACACATCCTTTCCAAGGTTGGCTCAAGATGAGAAACTCAGCCCATACCTGGATTTCAGACTCACAGAACCCTAAACAGAGACTCAGCTGAGCCACATCTGAGTTTCTAACACAAAACCTCACAAGATAAAGATACCTTGTGTGACAAGCTGTGCAGCGAGTGATGATTTGTTGTGAACCAATCAGTGACAACACGGCGCTCAAGGAACTATGAAGCTGGTGCCCAGGCCAGCCAGCCTGAACCTTACCTGCACTCCCATGCTCCCAGGCTCCTCCAGCAGATGTAACAGTTGTTGTTTCTCTCGAGACAGCTGTTCCACAAGGCCCTCCTGGGCAGCCAAGCTCTGCCTCAGCTCTTCAATTCTCCTGAGCCAAAGACATAGAAAGAATCTTTCTTGCAATCTTTCAACCATCCCATCATTTACCTGTTTCTACATAGGCTCCTGTCACAAACCAGTGAGCGTTCCTAATGGATACCACTGAAGAGACAACCTTAATAGGAAATCTGGTCCAGAGAGACGTGGCATCTTAGAAAGAGAGAAACCCCCACTATTTGTACTAAAAGGGGGAGCAACATGGTTATAATGTGCTCCCCAACTTGGGGTACACGTAAAAAGGCAGCCCAGGAAAAGAAAACTACCCCAAACACCTACCTGTCCCTCTGAGCCAGCGCCGCAGAATCTTGGTCAAGCTTCACCTGGTCTCCCGGTGCATCTTCCCTGTTCTTGGTAGCATCCTTCCCCCTCTCTGAGAGCTCCAGATTACACCCCTTCTCTGCCCCCGCCAGAGTCTCCATCTGTGAGGCTTCATCCTTTGCAAACCTGGATTCCTGAAAAAGGCGGGTAATCTGAGCCGTGGTAAGTCCCACCCATGTCAGGAGCTCTAAGACACAGGGACATCTGATAGACTAGAGAAGCAACGGAGAGCAGACAGGCCAGAGTAGAGAGAGTGGCCTGGAAGAGACTTTAGGGGACCACTCGCCCTTGTCTTTGTGGACCTGTGGACACCCCTCACCTCCTGCAGCAGCTGAATGTTGTTGTCTAGGAGCTCATAAACGTGTTCTGTCTCCTGCTGCGGTTCTCCAACCTGGCGCCGGAGCTCTGCCTCATTCTGGCTGTTGAGATCCTCCTCATCGGCCCTACAACAACATAGCATTTGCTAATTAGAGCAGACACCAGACTTCTTCTGCAGACTTAGATCACTCCAGCCATTCACTCAGACCAGGGAGGAGAAAGAGAAACACTTGCTCTGACTGTTCCCAGGAACCACTGCCCAGCCTTTTCATCTCCAGCTTCTAGGACCTCTAGCTCCTTTGTTACCTGTCAAGGCGGGTCAGCCTGCTGCCAGGAGACACCATGACTGCTATAACATCAGGAGGAGTTCATGGGGAAGGCGAGGAGTCAGCAGCTAGGACCACCGCCATGGACTTGCCCATTTAATGGCTCTCCTAGAGGGATTTGCAGCAGCCTGCTTTCTTGCTGTTTGGGGTTTTAAACATTATTCCACTTAGGTTGCCAGGACATGATGGTCAAGTCCACAGAAATGCCCTCCTTTACAACCAGGAATGCACAGAGGACCTGTCCTGAGTCTGGGCCTCCTCTAAACAGTTCTATCCAGTGTTCACGGTCCCAGGCAGAGCACAGACATTTAATCTGCACACACGCAGGTTTTGGCTGCATGTGGCTTCTCTGATATCCCTAGGAATGGCCGTCCAGGCACTAGCATGAGGTGGGTAAGGTCTCGGCGGTTTATTTATAGTAGCAGCAGCTGTCCTTGGATATCTGAGGATTAGAAATTTGGGGTCCGAATCAGGTGCTGAGTTATCTTAATTCCGGTTAGGTTTTGTTTCTGTTTTGAGTCATTTTGTGAGGACCACGAACCACCTTCTTGACTCAGAGTGAAGAACTACATTAAATCATAGGCTTATAAACCACCACCAAGTCCGATGTACTTTAGTATTTAGATCAGGAGGTTGTCTCCATGGAGATGGATTGTACTTCCCCAGACATTGTGCAACTCCTTGGTGTATAGTGGGTGCTAGTCGGTGCCATCTCAGAAGCTACCCCCATCTTCTGGTGTTGGTACTGTATAGCCTTTATGAAGTAGGAAGGGACAAAACATAAGAAAGGACCCAGGGACCCAACAATGGCAACTTTTGTGAATTGGCTTCTTCTTTGGCTTCAGACTATATGTTTTCATCATTCTAAAATCAGTTCTACTCCCCACATCCCAGTCTCTCATGTTTCAGAAAACTTTTCCTCCTATATCAGAGTAGATATAAGAATAATATAAAGTTGAAGCATTCCAGAAATCTCAGTGTGCATTGCTCTATTGTTAGTCAAAGTTTTCTAGAGCCTACAATAGCAAGCGAGTTTTCTTAATGGGTACCACCAAAGACTTGACCCTAATAAGAAAACACTTTTATGTATTATTTGTTTGGTTTTTTTTTTGGTTGTTATTTTTGGTTGTTGTTATTTATTGCCAACATCTTGCAAATACCTAAATATAAAACTCTAAGCTTATTTAGCTATCCTAAAGTCCAAGAAATACTAAAAATATAAAAGGTAGATCAGATCAGATCAAACAGATTTGGATTACTGGCTGTATTATAACTCCATCATTTAAAACTGCCCTTTAGACTATGACAGAAACCACACAATGATAAAATTAACTTTCTTTCCATTTATTGAAACAAAGTTTCATTGTGTGGTCTCTGTCAACATGAGATTGCTACAAGTTCTGGCCAGCTTTATACTCCTTATCTCTTGCCTCAGCCATCCCAGTACTAAATTCACAGGTGTGTACCATGGCACATGGCTAGAGCAGCCATCCTGACAGAAATAAACAAAAGGAAACGAGATCAAGTTTTTTCTTGCCAGACTCTGACCTTACTTTCCTAATGAAAGAAGGTTTTCAGGAGTTTGGTAGCAACCCTCCAAGTTGGTTTGATTTTTTTTTCTCCTAACACAGCAAAGCAACTATACTGTCATAGTTGGTTTCCGGTCTCAGCTTGACACACCTGGGAAAAGTAAATCTCAATTGATGAATTATCTCCATTGGATCAGCCTGTGGGCATGTCTTTGGGGCATTTTGTCAATCACTAATTGATATAGGAGGTGGGTGGTGCCATCCCTAGGCAGTTGGTCCTGGGTTGTATAAGGAAGGTGGCTAAGCAAGCCAGTAAGCAGTGTTCTTCCACGATCTCCTCAGTTCCTGCCTTGAATCCCCGCCCGGCTTCCTCCAATGGTAACTGTTGCCTGACAAAACAAATTCTTCCTGATCCAAGTTGGTTTTGATCAACAATTTATCACAGCAACAGGAAAACAAACAAACGACTACGTTTGCCCATGAGACTTGTACTGTGAACATTGACTAAGCATTCGTGTTTCCTCTTAGCTTTTTCTAGCAAGAACAATAAGGAGTTCATTCTTTTTAACAACTGTATAATAGGCCACAGGACAGATACACTAGAATATCTTCAGCCACTGGCTTTTTAATGGATGATTGCTTCAAGTTTTCTGTCATTACAAAGAAATGATGCAGACATATTCTTGGTTTTATCCTTTCTTCATTTACAAGGAATAGAGTTCCTCTGGGGATTATCTGACTTTTTTCTCATTTTAAAAGTCAATAAACCATACCCATAATGATGTCATAATCTATGTTTTCACAGAAGACCATGAAAGTGACCATTTTCCCTGAACACTACCCTTTAGATCTCATTAGACTGATCATCTCTCTAAATACTATTTACAACTATCTCAACATTCACTTCTTCCTGGTTAGTTCTTTCCTACTTAGCAGGAAACTTATAGTCTCAGGTCTGGGAGAGTTGCCCGTCTGTGGCAAGGTGTGTCTGACCAAAGCAGACACATCTGAGTAATAGACACACCCAAGGGAAAGAAAACGTGAAATCCATAGCTTCAAAGTGCAAATTAGAGCCTACATTCAAATGGGAAGGGGAAGGTTCAGGGCTTTGGTTCCAGATTGACCTCTCTCCAGTGGGGGAGCTGGAGTCTGGGGCAGGATGCAGCTCGTGTGTACACATTGCTCTACACAGAGCTTGACTCACAACTCACCATGTTTTATGTAGATGCTGTTTCCTGTCCTGGAGCTCTCGTTTCAGGCTCTCCACTTCAACCTTCAGCTCAATGTTCTGAAAAGCAAACAGACATTCACTGTCATTAGCCACTGGTGCTCTACCCTGATTCCTGCTTGACTTTGGCCTTGGTCTACAGCTTCTCATCTCAGTTATTTTCAGACCCTCTGATATATGTGAAAATCCAGAAAGATTAGCAGACGAACTCTCAGACTTCAAGATTTGCTGCCCGTCAGTCACTGCCTCTGGATAATCAACACCCCCCTAGATCATCAGTTCTGTAAAACGTTAGAGGACAGATACATAGCAAAGCTAAAGTTTCCTACTGATATAGGCTACATTATATTTTAAAGAATGAAGGGGTCTAATTATGTGTGTATGTGTGCTCATGTGGGTAGGTGCACCAGTATGTGCAGGTGCGTGTGCATGTAGAGGTCAAAGGGCATCAGGTGTCATGAGCCATCTGCCCCCTTTCAGGTAAGGCTTCTCACACTGGTTTGGAACTCTCTAGGTTAGGCAAGGCTGCATGGCAACTGGGCTCCAGAGATCCACCTGACTCGGCCTCTCCAGCACTAGAATTGTCACTGTAAGATACCACACATGGCCTTTTAATTTTACTTTACTTTTTGGCATACGAGTTGGCAATCAAACTCAGGTATTATGCTTACATGACAAGTAATTCTCCAATTAAACTGTCTCTCCAGCTCTGGGTTTCATTTTATTTTTAAAGGAAAAAATTTTGCGTATGTTTTAGAAACAGTATCATGAAAGTTTATTATGAAATTGGACTTTTATAAATATTATGGCAAGAGCAGTTTTGATGGTAAATCTATGTAGGGAACAATATCTATTAGGGTAAAGCAGCTTGTTTGGTTTTAGACCCTGGGCAAAGGGACTGAGGTGCATATTCCACACATCAAGGCAGACCTGGCCTCCAGGTTCTCCCAGCATCCCTCAGGGCAGCCTGGCATGCTCTGCCCCCAACCCTGAACTTTACAGCCCAGAGGCTCTCTCTCTATAACCCAGACATTTTGGTCTCCTCTTCTTCTTCCTCCTCCTCTTTCTTTTCTTCCTCCTCCTCCTCTTTCTCTTCTTCCTCCTCCTCTTTTGCTTCTCTCTGCACATTTGCCCTTTCTCGCTCTCTCTTCCTCCCCTAACCTCCCCCCCCCATTTCCCTATGGTGACTCCCCTGTTCTCAATCCTTGGGGCCAGTGAACTGGTCAGCCCAAGAGCAGCTTCCCAATAAACCTGTCTTTAATATAATCTAATATTGCTTGAATTGGGTCATTTCACTGGCAGAGAAATAACCTATCAGCAGCAACCAGCAAAATTTTTGGCAAACAAACAAACAATCAAACAAACAAAGGAAACAAAGCCATGCCTGTAAAGTATGAAAAGGATCTAGAGACGCTCGCACGGTGTCCCTGTAGGTTCAATAGCCTGCTGCACACGAGGAGTGGGAAACCAACACAGAGCCTGCTGCACACGAGGAGAGGGAAACCAACACAGAGCCTGCTGCACACGAGCAGTGGGAAACCAACACAGAGCCTGCTGCACACGAGGAGTGGGAAACCAACACAGAGCCTGCTGCACACGAGGAGAGGGAAACCAACACAGAGCCTGCTGCACACGAGGAGTGGGAAACCAACACAGAGCCTGCTGCACACGAGGAGAGGGAAACCAACACAGAGCCTGCTGCACACGAGGAGAGGGAAACCAACACAGAGCCTGCTGCACACGAGGAGAGGGAAACCAACACAGAGCACATTAGCAGAACCAGGAGGTAGCTTGGCTGCTAACAGTGTTCACTGTACAAGCATTGAGGACCTGAGATCAGCTCTCCAGAGCCCACATGAAATAACTGGTGTGGTTATGTACACGCCTGTGGCCCCAATGTGGGGTTAGGAGGTGATGAGAGGGAAGATCACAATGGAAGCACAAACTTGAGGATCTTGGAACTTGCTGCCAATCTAGCCTGAATGGTAAGACTCAGGTCAGTGAGAGATCCTGTCTTCCCCAGGGAATAAAATATCATAACAGTTTACGGAATATCATAATCTCAGTGATGGGGAAGGACAGTGGACTTCCTCTTTTGACTTCCTCATGGGGCATGCACTCCCACACATACATGCATACATAATCATACATGCACACATGTGGAATACACAAAAGGAAAGAAGGAAGGAGGGGCTGGAGCGATGGCTCAGAGGTTAAGAGCACTGACTGCTCTTCCAGAGGTCCTGAGTTCAATTCCCAGCAACCACATGGTGGCTCACAACCATCTGTAATGGGATCCGATGCCCTCCTCTGGCGTGTCTGAAAACAGCTACAGTGTGCTCACATATATAAAATAAATAAATATTAAAAAAAACAAAAGGAAAGAAGGAGGAAGGGAGGGAGGGAGGGGGGGGAGGGAGGGGGGGAGGGAGGGAGGGGAGGGAGGGAGGGAGGAAGGAAGGGAGGGAGGGAGGGAGGGAGGGAGGGAGGAAGGGAGGGAGGAGGGAAGGGAGGGAGGGAGGGGGGGGGGAAGGAGGGAAGGAGGGAGGGAAGGAGGGAAGGGGGGAGGGAGGGAGGGAGGGAGGGAGGGAGGGGGGAGGGAGGGGGAGGGAGGGAGGAGGAGGAGGGAGGGAGGAGGAGGGAGGAGGGAGGGAGGGGAGGAGGAAGCAACTGGTTTGTGAAAGCCATACCAAAAAAAGACCAGAGGAGAGCTGTTGCCAATCGAAGACTCACCAGTAACGTCAGAAGCCACACCCATAAAGTCTCACGGACACATCTGCCTAAGCATGAGCTGAAGAGGGACAACCACAACAGATACACTAAGATGAAGAGAGGAAGACCACAGGCCTCAACTCTACACAAAGAACTACAGAAAACTAAGGAATGCAGAGAGCTGGAGACATCGTCTTCCCTGGGAGAGCACACACACCAACTGGTTCCCCAAGACCAAATGAGCGGTTCTAAAACATACATACAAATAACATTACATAGCCTGAGCAGACTGTATTAATGTGCTCAGGAACTGCTGGACTGTGTCCCCAGCCTCTTATAATGGTGTGTTAACACACGTGTCACAAATACGGTATTTAGAATTGTCACCACCAACGGTAGCGACATTATCATCAGGGGACAGTGGTGGTCTGTTTTCTGACGTCACGGTGTTTCGAGTAGGTTTAGTGCTCTGAATGATGCTGAGACCAGGACTTCTATTATTCCTGCTACCACAGACCCAACTGCTGGACTTACTCAACCTTGTTAATGTTTGTCTGTTCAGAAAATGACAAAGAATGAGTAAAATGTGTCTAACTCTTCTGAAGATTTTTATATTATTATTATTATTATTATTATTATTATTGTTTGTGTTTGATGTGTGTATGGGTGCGTGTGACATGGAGGTTAGAGGACCATTTTGTAGAGTTGCTTCCTCTCTTTCTGGGATTCTGAGGATCAGACTTGGGTCTTCAGGCTTCTGTGCCAAGGGCCATTACCTGGTGAGCCATCTTGCTAATGTGACAAGTCTAACACAAAGAAAACTTGATCTATGTTTTTTGAGGTATTGGCACTGATGGGCTTTCTGTTTGTTTGGTTTTAGTTTTTCGTTTCTTGAGACAGGGTTTCTCCCTGTAGTACTGGCTGTTCTGGACCTGGCTGGGCCCAAACTCAAAGATCTGCCTACCTCCGCCTGGGCTTAAAGATGTCCACCACCACCACTCAGCTGAATGGTGCTCTTATCTCTGGCTAACTTAGCTAAGTCAGGGAAGTCTAGTTTGCTTAGTCACCTCAGATAGACAGCTAAAGAAGGCTTGAGAAAGTAAAGTCTTACAGCTGGGATACTGAGGTAAATGCCTGGGATACATAAATAACCTGACGGGTTCCCTATCTCACGATGCCTCACAGAGTCTGCAGCAGGCATAAACTGATCACTGGACAATCCTCCAGAACGTCGTTTGCAAATATTTTCCATGAAATCTGCATGTTCTAAAACAAAACCAAGGAATGCAGGAGCGTTCACCCAGTGGAAAGCCACAGAGCACCAGCTTCACTCTGTGGATAGCTAATCACTCTGGGCCTCAGTTTCCTCCGGGCTTGCATGACTGCTTTATCAGTGAAGTCAGTAACCATCATCTCACAGGGGATTTTGAGTAAATGAAGTGAGATGGTGTGTCCAACACATCCAGACAGCACTGCTGTGAAGATATTCACCAACCACGACTTTGGCATTTATCCCCTTCAGGTCCTTTATTTTGAGTCTAAGGAATTTGAAAGCCAGGAGGTTAGCCTCTAAGGTAAAGGTAGAAGCAAAGCAGTTCTACACTGACCTCACTATTACAGAGATCAGCTCTGAAAACAACGCCCGCTCTTGTCTGGTTTAGTTCACTGTGGGAAACCATACTTAGAAAGTGTGCTGTAGGGAGGCCATCCTTGAAAGTCTTTACAGAGGCAGCAGGTATAATGGCCGAAAACCAAAGTACTAAAGGCCATAAGAGGGCTGGCTGGGCAAGGCACCTGGCCTCCAGACCCCATCGTCTCCTCCTCTGTCAAGGGGACTAGAGGGGTCCCAACCTCATACGGATATTAATAACACTAAGCGAAATAATGTATAAACAGCCATTGTACTGGCACGCTGTAAACATTCAAAACACGTTGGCTACTGCCAACAATAACGGTGATGATTTGCCCTGTCTGGGCGAGTTAGCTGACGCTATGGCTCATAATCACGGATTAGCCTATCATGGCAGCATAGAAAGGAGAGGAAATTAGTATACTAAAAGCAGGTGCCCTCACACAGGTTCCCACTCTGAACACTCTCCACATTAGTCTTTTGAGATAAGTAGTGAAGAGAAATTAAAAAGGGTGGGCGAGGGAGAAAAGAGATGTAGAACTACAAGTCTCACGTAATTAATGGTGCGATTTACTGTATTTATCTATGCCCCTCAAATAAGTATTTCTGTGTATGTTCTGTTCTGAGTATAGCTTAAGTGAGTCCCAAACTGCCCTTGCTTATCATATCAGCAAATCTTGTCAGTGCTGCATTAAAATATCTAGGGAAATGTATGTATGGAAGAAAAGGGAGCTGGGGAGGAAGGCACCTCTTTTGCTGTGTGCTCTCAGTGGTGAAGCTTAAGTTAAATGGGAAAGGCACTAAAGGACATCGCGCTGTCCAGCATTTCGAGTCAGAGGCCAGGGGCGACTCACTTAGCAATGCAAGGACTCCGATGACTCCTGCAGCGACCTGCAGAGTGCTGTGTTAGATGAAACCTCAAGACCAGAGTCAGCCATCCACCTCAAACGCAGCACTCTCTGAAAGGATCTCCCTGCCTGCCTTTACTTCCTAGTTCAACTAGGACCGAGTTAAAAACACAGCGGACTGGTCCGCTGACTCCGAGTTTTCAATTTTAACTCTAAATGGATTTAGGTGCTCATAAAATTCACAGTGTGGCGATCTCTCTTAAAAATAATATTTTCAAAAACTTTCCCAATACAATTCAAGGCAGAAAAAATCCAGCAAATGAGCCAGCTGACAAGGGAGCAATGGACAGAGGAAAATTATCTTCCCAACAGCCATTTCCCCCACTCCCACCCCCACCTCCATATCCTGTCCCCATCCCCTCTCCCCACTAGGATTGGGGAGTGTCTACTTTGTTTTTAAGTTGTACAGCCATGCTATGTCCCCATGTGCTTTTCTAGCCATGCTTCCTCGTCTTTGCTCTCCCTGGTGATCTATGAGCAAAGCCTTCTATTCCTTGCAAACATGATATACTGACTGGACAGTACCTTTGCATGGGATAACACCTATTCAAAGCTCAGGGTAACCGGCACCCTGGGTCCTTAGAGCATCTTGCTCGACCAGTCTCTCATGCTAGAAATTCACATTCCAAAGGAGTCTTTGTTTCAGGGACTGAACTCTGCTCTCTGAGGCAGAGATCTAGGACAATGTTTCGAGATTCAGTGAAAAACTTTTAACAATTCAGGGCTAGGGAGATGACTCAGTGGTTAAAGTGTTTGTCTTGTGAGGCTGAGGACTAACTATAATTCAAATCCCTAGAAACTCATAAAAATCACAGTTGGGTATGGCGGCCCTCCTGTAATTTTAGCCTGGGAAGACAGAGACAGGATTTCCCCAGAGACAGCTCACTAGCAAGAGTAGCCATATGGGTGAGCTCTGTGATCGATTGAGAGGCCTTATCTCGATGAATAATGCAGAAGAGTGATGGAGAGTGGTTTCCTGCATCAAATGCAGGCCTCTGTATGCATGCAGGCACACACACACACACACACACACACACACACACACACACACACACACCACATGCACATACATGAAAAATGTAAAATTAAAAAAATTAAAAAAAAGATTTTCTGTTTTAATCTGGGAAGAGTCTCTGGGTGGTGGTGCACACACTCACTAAAGACAGAGGGTAAATAAACCGGATTGCAGCCTCACCTTCTCCTCTCATTTCCTCTCCCCCTAGAAAGGTCCCATTCTCCTTCTACACACTACCCGGGAGCTCGGAGGCAGCAGGTCTCAAGATCTAGACATTTGACAGGAAAATGTATATGAACTGGATAATGGCTGCCATTAAGGAAACCCTTTACAAACTCTCCATAGATGGCTATATTATAGTGCTTATGTTTTAAAACAAAAATGAGATCAGAGCTCCACTCTGATCCATTGCCAGGCAAAGTCAAGTGATGTCTTCGAGTTGCTGTAGGAAGTTGAGAACACGAAAAGACAGAACATTGCAACGAGACAAGAAGATCAAGGTCCATTGGGAAGTACTAAAGCTGTGGACAGAGGACGTTGTCCCAGGACATGGGGCAGGGACAGGAAAAACTATTCTTTTTGTCTCTGAGCACATCTAGAATTTCTCATAAAGTCAAATGGGGTGTTTTCACTACAAAAAGATAAGCACTTAGATTCTTTGCATTTTTTTTTTTAATTTCTGGAATTACCTAAACTAGAGTCAAGGCAAAGAACATTTGGCTCCCCAAATCGGCTTCTTTAAGTCCTCTAAACTACATAGAATGGTGGTGCCGAGTCCACTTCCTAGTATTGATGAATAAAAAGGATAAAGCTGCCTCTATGCTCAGTGAGGCCACCTCCCTCCAAACACAAGGACTTCGAATGACTGTGAAATCAATCATGCAGTTGTCCTTGGATGTCACCAAAGCTCTGCCTGAGCCACCCAGGCTGAGGTGTCTTTTCTCCTTCTAAACCCGACCTTACTGGATTCACCTCAAGCTTCCTCCTTTTCGGGAAACTTTCTTCAGTACAAGATTCAGCATCCATACTAAGGGTGGTGTCAGAGGACACGTGGGCAGCAGAAGGAAGCCAGGAGTCTCCTGAGCAAGCCAGGACTTGTGGCCATCAGCGTCCGTTTCTAGACTGTGACCACCTCACTCTTCCTTGTGTCCGTTATTTTAAATATCCGACTTTCCCTCTAGGCTTGACAGAAGTTCTTTGCCCTTGGTATCTCTCCATGTACGTTTAGGGAATGAATACTTAAAAACATTTTATCATCTGTTTCCATTTGTATTTTTGCTTGAGTATTAAACTGTAGCATCCTACATATTTGTGTGTGTGTGTGTGCATAATGATGTTATCTGCCAGCTCCTTATCACAGGGACCATGTGATCACATTCATGAGCACACACACACACACAATATATATGTATATATATTATACAATATATAATACACAATATGTTATGTATAGCATATAGAGATATATAATCTTATACATATTATATAGCAACATACACTATATACTCACATATATGTATGTGTGTACATGTTTAATATATTATGCATGAGGTGCATATAATATATGTAACATGTAATATAGATTTAGTGTATATTATATATATTTGCATGTACATTTGTAATATACTATATATGTGATACATGTAATATAAATGAAACATGTAAATATTGTAATACATGTAGCAACATATCAGTATACAAATAAAATCAGTGAGTACAATATTCAGTGATGATTAAAATTGCCAAACTGAAGCACTTTCCTTGGCCTTGCAGTTGTGAGCTTAGGGAGTTCTCTGTACAGGACCGAGTAAGTCAGGGTCCCACCTCAGGAAACCTACTGCACATTTAGAGGCAGGAGAAGCCGAAGAGGAGCAGGCCTTCCACAAACAAAGTCTTTATTTGAGACAAAAATAAGTGTAGCAGAAATCCCACCCTAATCAATTCTGCAAATTAAAGAAACTCAAAAGGAAGAATTTTAGTGGAAGAAGAGTTTAAGGCTTTTACGAGACCCTCCCACAGTTCTAGCCAAGCCAGTGAGAAGTAGCTGGTAACGGATGAGCTTCCCCCTCTCTAGAAGGGTAAGGTTCAGAAGAGCTCCTCATACACAGAATACCTTCCTTTCTCAGACTTCCCTGATCACTCTGGGGGACTCTCTCTGCAGAATGTGGTAAAGCACGCTGTGTTTTCCTACAGAGTTTTATCCTCCTGACTGAAGTACAACATGGTGGTGCTTGTATGATCCCTGGAAATCATTTTAGCAGCTTCTGAAGGAATTCTTTTATGAATAAAATTTCCTTCTATTCACAAAGTACAGAACTCCGGAGGTACAGATATTTGGTTCTGTTATTAATGGTGCGACTTTGGAGTAGCCATCCCAAAGCTTTGTTTGTAAACATTTGATTCATTCAAATTGGGGCCTTTCCCTTTTGTCTACAAGAAACATAATGGCACCCGCTCTTCCAGTGACCTCTGTGAATGTGAGACATCCAGGCAGCTGTGCAAAACATTGTTTCTAGACTTTAACAGAAGACGTGGTTTATGAAGTACACCTCCTGCCTACCCACAGACTCTATGATCACCACCTTCCTGTTGTATACTAAGGCCCAAATGAGCCCCAGAGGTCATTTCATCATGGGACAAGTGTCCTTCTTTGCCAGGAAAGGGACAACGGTGCACTGTCTTCAGCCACAGTCATACTGTGCGATACCAGGGTGGTGCCCTGCCAGAGCCAACTGGAATATCCAGTCTCCCAAGGAGATGGAAAAAACAAGTGGAAAAGTTTGCTTTCCACAACAGTAGGTCCTGTGTCCAAACTGTAACACTCTGTTCAGGACACCGTCTCTCAAGTCCCTCCTCTGTCAGTTCTTCCAGGGGTCCTAAAGTCATGATGACTGGCTTTGATCAGAGCAACACAGATGTTGACATCTGAGAGCACTGGCACCCTAAGATTAGGTGTTTGGGTCAATGTGGCTAGGGATTGGTGTGTGTATGTGTGTGTGTGTGTGTGTGTGTGTGTGTGTGTGTGTGTGTGTGATATGTATAGAGACAAAAATGAAAGGGAGAGAAGCAGGGGGAAAGGGATAGACAGACAGACAAAAGGACAGAGAAAAGTGACAGAGGACAAGGTGGCTGACGTGTGAAATGTTAGCATTTCCTTATCCCTCCCCCCCACCAAATACTTAATAAGCATCAACCCTTGTATGTGCAGGGTACTCTAACAGCTTTTAGATATATCAAGTCTGACACAGCCCTCACAGAGTTTACAGCCTAAGTCTAACTAATTAAGTAGTTGATTGATAGCAGAAGGCAGTACGCCGGAGAAAGCCCAGTGTCACAGAGCTACACAGAAATGTGCACAGGTGGCAGATATAAATAGCAGCAGATACACAACTTATTGTGAATTCATGTGACTCCTGACTTCATCCTCCAAAGAGACACCACTAACCCCGCAGACGATGTATCATGCTCGGGCTGCTCTCCCTCCCAGCTCTAGTTTGGGATATAAATATGACCTGCAGCACCATTGAGGGAAAGTAAGACTCCAGTGCTGAGGCAGGGGTGTGGAAAGACGGCTATCAGCTGTGGGGTAAATACCGACCGACTCTCACACATTTTACTACATTAAACCACAGAAAAATGCAGAGTCAGCCATTTTTCACAGTTAGCTCATCCTCTCTCTTCTGGAGATCATTCCAGGGACTTTGGTATAGTTCTTTCAGGTTTTAACGTCAGGTATATCCAATTAAATAAGATGAAATTAGAATATTTGACATACTGGAGGTATTGAATAAATGTAGTCTCCACACAGTAGTCAGAAGCATGAGTCACAGGTGAAATAGCCAATTCTGACCAACACCCACTTTGGGAAATCAATTTAAAAAGATTAAAATGAGTTGTGTTTGAAATTTTAAGGTAGAGGAAACTATACATATGGTGTGTGTGTGTGTGTGTGTGTGTGTGTGTGTGTGTGTGTGTGTGTATTATTTTGGCTCATAGCAAAACTAGACAAGATACTCAAGGATCTCCTACCTACCCTTTGTCCCATATATATATTGCTCTAAAACATGTTTACTTTTAATGAAGGATACATGAGGAAAAGTAAGGTGCCCTGGCTATTTTACTTAAACTCTGTGCCCAGAGGTCCCAAGATACATGCTGTCTTTCTCACACTGACCAGCATGTCATAAGCTATTCATTTTCTCTGGCCACTCTGTTAGCCTGTTGGTTAAGTACCAGAGCCTCTGTTGATCTGCCCCAACCAAGCTGGCAAGTAAGAAGCCCTGCACATAAATACCAATGATCTCAGAGAGCCTCTCCCCTCCCCAGTGCATTCCTCAGCAGGACAAACCTCCCTGACTTGGCTGGAGTCTCTCTTCACAAATAGGCCTGACTGGGCTTAACTTAGTAACTTGCAGGCCCCTGGTAAGAGCTGGGGTGAGGCCGGAGCCCTTGCAATCCCACCAGGATACTTCACAGGAGACAGGCGCCCAGCCCCATTGCAGGAGCTAAAAGGGATGCTCCCAGTGATTTCTCTCAGCTGTTTAAGAACTGCATTTCCCAGGAATCACCCTTTGTTTTTCTTTTACTTCTCCTCAGACATCAGGTATAGGACTTCTATGGAGTATAAAGACTATATTAAAGACTGGGCAAATTGGCACATACCTCTTATCTTAACACTCAGGTGGGCAAATCTGTGAATTCAAAGCCAGCCAGTCTACATAACAATTTCACGATAACCAGGTCTATGCAGTGAGGCCATGTCTCAAAACTCAAAACACCCTAAACATAAATAAATTGGCAAATATGGCTGGCTGAATGCTTTTAAGTTCTTGATGGGATCTGACATGATCTGATGTTGAACTCTAATGTCTGACTCCTGCTTTGAAGGCCTGGCCTGACTTAATGCAAATCTCTATTCTGGCGACTGTGTGAACTTAGCCTCCCCTGGAAACCTGGGGCAGTGCTTAACCACAGACACCCTACAGCTGGGCCACTTAGCGTGTCAGGCACAAGCCTTCCGTGGCTACTGAGCCCTGGAGATATAATGAGTGCACACTGTGCAAGAACATCTCATCGTGGATTTTTAATACTACCACAAAAGAATATGCACGCCTAAAAAAAGTTAAGAACTTCTGTTCTTTGATTTTTATGTTGAACTTACAATGTTTAAAATACATTATCACCATCAATTTTACATGACTCTCTTCAGCTTTTTATTCTTTTTAAATTTTTATTTCATGGGCATTAGTGTTTTGCCTGCTTGTATGTCAGGTGAAGGTGTCAGAGCCTCTGGAACTGGAGTTATAGACCGTTGTGAGCTGCCATGTGGGTGCTGGGATTTGAACCTGGGTCTTCTGGAAGAGCAGCCAGCTCTCTTAACTGCTGAGCCATCTCTCCAGTCCCCTCTGTTCGGGTTGTTTTTTTTTTTTGTTGTTGTTGTTGTTGTTTTGGTTTTTTGTTTTTTTTTTTATGTGGTGTGTGTGGCTTCTATTCTATTTCTTCACGTCTGTAAGTACATTGTATGTGGCCATGTTTGGTGCCTTGCCATTAATCCTGTGGTCCCATCACACCAGAAACAGTGACTGTATATAACTTACGAAGCACTTAATGCCTATTAAGTCTTTAGGGAAACATAAATAAACAAATGTTACCACCTCACCACTTTGCTACTTGTCCTCTGCCCAAAGAGTGCCTTGTCTCTGACTGCCTGTCTCTCAGCGTTGCAAAACAGGTTAAACAGGTGAGAGGCTTCCAGTGTCTACAAAGGTAGCATCCTACCAAAACAGTAACATTGTTCCAGTCACCACCTCAAGCCCAACCCACACCAGACCTTACTAGTAAATTCCTTTCCATCACTTACAGAAACGACTCCAGTTCACTAGGAATGAAGCAAAACTGCTAAGTGACAGCAGAGGGGTCCCTGACCTCTCTCTCAGTGTTTGGACACCGAGTCAGTGTGAGCATGACATCCCTCTCAGCCTCCACTTGCTGCTTCACCATGGCTAGCACATCCTGCCTACTGAAGAAAACGACACATTTACCAAATGAACGGCTGTTGCTCAAACTCTGTCAAGGATTTCCACTCCCTAGTGACCTTTTTCTCAAGTTATTGACTTCTTAAATCTACCAGGCCCACTCGGTGCATTTCCAGGACAGTCAGGTTAACTGGACTCCTCCCAGCAGCTGGGAGGACATAACAAGATGGCGAGGCAGCTTCTCACTCACCCTTTCTGCATGGCTGCGTCTCACCTGCAGCTTACTGGGCATTCGTCTCCTCACCACACAGATCCCAGATTTCTCTTCTGAGGGCAGTAATATTTATGTTGAAAGCCATGGAGAATATTTGGTGCTGATCTAGCCTGGAAAGTATAATCTATGGAGAGATCTAAGAAACCTAAACATTAAAATAATAATATTAGGGACTGGAGAGATGGCTCAGCAGTTAAGAGCACTGACTGCTCTTCCAGAGGTTCTGAGTTCAAATCCCAGCAACCACATGGGGGCTCACAACCTTCTGTAATGGGATCTGATGCCTTCTTCTGGTGTGTCCGAAGACAGCTACATTGTACTCATATACATAAAATAAATTCATTTTAAAAATCTAGCAGCTAGAGATTAAATGATCTGTCCAAATAATTATTCTGAACTGTAGTCAGTTGAAGAAAATACATGGAGAGACAAAGTTTGGCACAGTGTTGATGAAGAAATGTCCACCTGATCAGGTGCTGCCTGGGCTGGACTCTGATGGGTAGGATTTGTACACAGAGAGGGAATGTACATCCCAGATGTGAACAAGGATGCTTCAGTGCAGATGAGCCCCAAGGGGGGGGGGAACACCTCACTCTAGGGAGGAGGAGCACCTCACTCTAGGAGTATTTTTGAAATGCACTTGGAGGAACAAACTTGTGCCAGTCTCGTCTGCCACATCTGCCTATGTGTGAATACCAGCCCCCATGTACCCTTTCTCTGACCACAGTCCTTTTCCAAACCCGGGAAGTCTCGTCTTTTCTCCTCCATTTATATTCCCACTACCTACTGAAAAATTCTCTTGCTATGTCGTATCTGGACTGTCCTCCCCTTTTATTAAAAACACTTCTGCTGACCCAGGACTCTTATCGGTTACTGTTGGTTTCATTCATCTCACTGGAGCACAACTCTTTAATGTAAGAGTTCCTTTTCTCTACCTTAGCATCTCATTTCTTAAGTTCACTAAAGTCAGACTTTTGCCCCCCACCCCCGCCCCTGCTTCACCAGGGTGGCTCTAATGGAGACCATGGATGGTCCTAAAGCCAAAGGTGGATTTTTAGTCATCAAGCTCTACGAGTTTTTCAAAACTCTGAGCCTCCCTTGTCTCAGTTTTGTTTGTTTGTTTTGTTTTAAATCTGGCTACTAGAGTATCTTCCCACAGGCATTTTCTTTTGCTTCATTTTCTCCCTTTTTCCAGTGCTTATCAATGTGAGTGGCCTGGGGATTAATCCTGGTCCTTTCCTCCTTAGATGCTCCCAGGCCTTTGGAGAGCCAACTAAGTCTCAAGGCTTCCAATACCATCCGCTTGGCTGACACCATCACAATTTGTGTCTCAAGCCCAACCCTTTTCCCAGAAGTCCTGAGATAGACCCAACTGCTTACTTGTAGCATGAAATATCTAACAAGTATATCAAGCACAATATTCTAAACTCGAATACTAACTCTTCCTCCTCAAACCTTTCGACGACAGAGCTGTCATTTCCGTGGTCCTCATCCACTCTCGCTTGTCTCTCACAATCTACATTGAATCCATTTATGTAAATCCTACTGGTTCTGCAGCCTTTCCAACTTTGTCCCATGCTGAGTGTTGCTTTAATGTGAACACCATCAGCTCTCGGAACGGAGAGCAGCTGATGTTTTCCCATTGCTCCTTTGCATCTTACCCTCTACCCACTGTTTACAAAGTTATAATCAGACTTTTTCTTTTCCAAAGGCAGATTCCACTGCTACTTGTTAGTCAAAACTCTTACTACCCTGTGTGACTCAGTAAAGTCTAAAATCATTAAAAGATACAGTCAGCACCCAACTGTTAGCAGCCCCATCTCCTCGGAGATCACATTCTTTCCCTTCTCATGTGGCTTCCGCCCTGATGGCTCTTCTGTTTTTATTAACCTGGAAAATTCTTTCCTGAGTTATCTGGTTGACAAGCTCCCTCATCTTCTTTAGTCACTATTTAAAATCACTCTTTGGTGGTATTTATAATTGGACTAAGTAGGCAATATATAACCTACAGTTCCATACCCAAGTGAAACAAAACAACAAGGATGGTCACAGCAACCTTATCCTAATAGCCAATCACCCAACGCGCCCTATATGATATAGACACATTGTCTCGCCATTGTTTTTCGGAGCACCAGCAAACAATGAGAGCAGAAGCACTATTGATACAAATAACATTGACGAACGACCACAGGCTAGTTGAAGGAAGCGAGAGGTGCTCTGTAATTCCTCTTGTATGAAATTCGAGAACAGAGAAGACTGACTTACAGACAGAAATCAGATCAGTCACTCCCTGCAGCCTGGCAGTGTAAAGGGGTTAGCACCACCGGGATGTGCATGGACTGGTCCTGGGTGATGGGAATATTTGATATTTTCATCGTGTGATGGCTGCTACCCAGTTGTTAACACTTGTTAAAATCCACTGAACTACATCCCTAAAAGAAAAGAAAGAAAGCTAGGTAGCGATCTCTGTGGGACATTCAGGACTACACAGGAAAACTCTGCTCTATATAAATAAATAAATAAATAAATAAATAAATAAATAAATAAATAAATAAGGAAGGAAGGAAGAAAGGAAGGAAGATGAAGCAGTGGATAAAGGATAAGTGAGTGGGTCACTCACTTATATCTTGACTTCCATCTCTATCCTAACTTTACAAAACGAACAAATAACAACAACAGAAGTGCAGAAGTGGATGGCAGGGGCGCCGGACAGATTGTAACTTGGGGCTTGCTGTCCTTGACTCCTGGAGCCCATGCTTCTGTGTAATCCCCTCCCTTTGGTTCAGGCAAGACCCGGACTTGTTTCTAAGCAACTGGATATGGCAAGGCTGAGGGAGAGATACAGTTGGAGATTTGTTGAGTTTTTAGACCATCATGGCTATAGAGGTTGAAGAGCCTCCCCTTTGAGACTTGAAATAAGCAACAATGGAGGGAATCCACAGGACAAGACACTGTAGGTCTTCAAGGAACCCCAGGCAGCCTCAATCTGCCTCATGCTCAACCCTTTAGCAGAGTTCCTCATGTCATGCTGACCCCCAACCATAAAGTCATTTTTGTTGTTACTTCATAACTAATTTTGCTGCTGTTATAAATTGTAATGCAAATATCCGATAGGTGACCCCTGTGAAAGGGGTCACCACCCACAGGTTCAGAACCACTGAGCTAACATTTAGGAAGGAGCCAAGGGCCTCAACTCTTCAGCCACAGGAAATAGATTTTGTTGACAACCTGAAGGAGCTTAGAGGATTCTTCTCTAGACAACACTGCAGACTGACCAAGACTGTGGCTATTAGGACGCTAAACAGAGAATTCAGTTAAGCGTCCAACCAATGGAGACTCACAAGAGCTCACACATGAGGCTTGGGCTCTGAACCTCTGAGAACTGGAATCTAAATAAACCTCTTCTCGTTGTAAGGTACCAGCCTTAAGTATTTAGTTAGAGTACCAGGAAGGGACTAGTATCAATATAGAGCCTTTTACACTGCTCCGCCCTCCTTTTCTTCTTCTCCTCTTAGAGGATTTTCACTTTTACAGTTATTTACTTAGATTATTCAGTGTCTGTCCGTGAGAGATAAACTTCAGGAAATCTTGTCTGCTTTGTGCATTAATATTTATCAACCCTCACAATTGCTGTGTGTGTGTGTGTGTGTGTGTGTGTGTGTGTGTGAATGCACACATTTGTGTATGTCAGAAGGTCATTCTTTAGGTGCTGTATGCACACACACACACACACACACACACACACACACACAGACCCTCATGTGCCAGCTTCAGATGGCTTATTTGTATCTTGGCAGGGACAGGAAATAGCTAATTACTCCCTGTCAGGCACTGAGATGCACTCTAAGTCTGTTGTTCCTCAAGATGGAAACAAAACTCCCAATTCTACTTTTCTTTTCACGTTTTTATTTTGTTTGCTTGCTTGTTTTAGTCCAGGCCCAGGCCAGCCTTAGTTTCTTCTGCTCAGTTTCCAGGTAACGGGGACTCTGCAGATACAGCATCCCACCCCCTGGATGATCCCATCTTTAATTTTAATGTGGTTTAAATCACTTCCTGCTTCCTCTGAATTTCAGGGTACATAAGCCTGACAGGTCACTCTATAGCAAGGACAGCCCTGGCTCTATTACATTCCATGAGGCAATTACCACCTGATTCCAAGTCAAAATAAGGCCAGCACCATCTTCTCCCACAAAGCCACCTCCTCTTGCCCAGGTCCTGGCAGAAGTCACTATGTCACGGGTATCCCCTTACCAAGCCCTTTCTCTTCCAGTCACCCTTGATACAATGTGAGCTTACCGCTGAAAAACATCATTTGCATTTGAAAGGGTGGCGGACTTTAAATTCTAAATAACTCTTTGCTTATTAAGTGTGGAATTAGGCCATGCTGCTGCTGGGATAACAGGCAGACGCCCTGTGCTTGTTAAGGGCACGTGTGGGCCTGTGGAAAAATAGGGGA
This sequence comes from Rattus rattus, assembly GCF_011064425.1. Classification (NCBI taxonomy): domain Eukaryota; kingdom Metazoa; phylum Chordata; class Mammalia; order Rodentia; family Muridae; genus Rattus; species Rattus rattus. The sequence goes on along the minus strand of NC_046156.1, from coordinate 59,497,480 downwards.
AAGACAGCTCCTTCACAGGCTACTCTGGGGCTGAGATTAAATGTGGATAAAATGTGCCAACCGGAGCCTGGTGCAGAGCATTCTCTAAATCCCCTACTTCCACCCCTGGGGCTAAAATGGAAAGTATTTAGCATTTGAGGAGGCAACGAGGCACAGCCTGAGTCTAGAAACGCCCTGGAGCTCCAAACCTACAAAGAGTCCTTTTCTACGGGACTGTCATTTTCTTTCATTTTATATCCAGACCCCCAGGCACTAGCTAAAGACACTGGCTCCTTTAAGAGGTAGGAAGAAAAGAGAAATTGGGAAGAAGTTGAGGGCCATATCCCAAAGCCGGGGGACGAATCACTTTGTTAATGGATCCTACCACCTTGAAAGAGCAGTAGTTTGTACAGGTCTCTTTCTGGTGGCTGACCCAGCTTCATCAGGGAGGAAGGAGCCCCTTCTACTCTTCCCTCTCCCTTTGCAGACACTGTAGGGATGAGTTACAGTTTCAGCTATAGAGGGCTCCGGGGCACCAATGGTGGGCAGCAGCCTGGGCTTCCTCATGACCAGGTTTGGAAGGATTAGGAAAATAGGTCTTCGAGTGGATACAGTTCTCACCCCTTCGTGCCTCACAGGTTTGCTACTTTCCTGGATTTCAGTGCCAGGAAGACTCGGGACCCAACTCTGGACCCATTTATTCCTGGCTTGAGAGCAGAGCAATGATGTGGTCCCCTGTGGCACCAAGGGTGGACAAGACCAAGTTTGCACTTATGCTGAGCAGAGAGACTCAGTTTGACCGGACAGTGCCAAACAGGGATGCCATCTGGAGCATGCTTGAGGAAGGCAGCTACTGCGGCTTTGTGGAGAGGACCTGAGACCTTCCAGGGAAAGGTGATGTGAGGAGGACCTTGGGTCCTGTAGCAGGCCCACACTCTTCGTGCTGAAGTTTATAGCATTGAGTCTGTGAGCTTCCTCAACATCAAAGATTCCCAAACCTCTCTTGGGCTGCTTAAGACCCTGTGTGTATTGGTATGCACTCATTGATAAGTGGCTATTAGCCCAAATGCTTGAATTACCCTAGATGTACAGAACACATGAAACTCAAGACGGATGATCAAAATTCGAATGCTTCACTCCTTCTTTAAAAGGGGAACAAGAATACCCTTGGCAGGGAAGAGAGAGGCAAAGATTAAAACAGAGACAGAAGGAACACCCATTCAGAGCCTGCCCCACATGTGGCCCATACATATACAGCCATCCAATTAGACAATGTGGATGAAGCAAAGAAGTGCAGGCCGACAGGAGCCGGATGTAGATCTCTCCTGAGAGACACAGCCAGAATACAGCAAATAGAGAGGCGAATGCCAGCAGCAAACCACTGAACTGAGAACAGGACCCCCGTTGAAGGAATTAGAGAAAGAACTGGAAGAGCTTGAAGGAGCTCGAGACCCCATATGTACAGCAATGCCAACCAAACAGAGCTTCCAGGGACTAAGCCACTACCTAAAGACTATACATGGACTGACCCTGGACTCTGACCTCATAGGTAGCAATGAATATCCTAGTAAGAGCACCAGTGGAAGGGGAAGCCCTGGGTCCTGCTAAGACTGAACCCCCAGTGAATGTGATTGTTGGGGGGGGCGGCAATGGGGGGAGGATGGGGAGGGGAACACCCATAAAGGAGAGGGGGAGGGGTTAGGGGGATGTTGGCCCGGAAACCGGGAAAGGGAATAACACTTGAAATGTAAATAAGAAATACTTAAGTTAATAAAAAAAAGAGTAATAAAAAAAAAAAAAGACCCTGTGTGTATGAAGGCATGACTGCTACGTGGCAGCAGAACTTTCCAGAGGGCTGGGGGAGGGATGGGAGTCCAGCATTACAAGGTAGCTTGGGCCTTTTATTCCCTCCCAACTTTCTCAAGCCAGGTTTCCAAAGAGTGGGTATGGAAGTTGCCCAGTGAGGCCCAAGGTCACTTCTAAAGCTGCTTGGCCAAAAGCCACCTGACTAATGCTCGGCTCTCCTCAGAATGCTATGTACCATGCCTGCCTTGCAGTGTCTGATGGGATTAGCTGCTATCTAGCAGGGTAGGGTGGGTGTGCTCATTTCCAGTTTCACCTGCCCCCATCCGTCCTGCGCTTTCCCCGTGTGCCTCCTTTCTCCGTGCGGTTGAGCTTGTTTAGATGAAGTGAGGCTGGCCAAAGCAAAGAGCAAAGCCCACATAGCTTTTGAAAAACCATGGATAAAAGCCCTGGGGAGAGGCCACGCGGGTGGAGAAACAAGCATTTTCTTCTGACATCACAGTATAGCATTAGTCGTCTGTGGGTGAGTCTAGCGCCTACTGTGTGTGCTCTGCTTTGGCCTGTGACTGGCGAAGAGGAAGAAAAACTAACTTCTCACAAGCACAGACATTTCTTGGATTTTTGTTGTACACTGAAGAGTCTGTTGCGAGTGTCTTGGAACTGGCATCTCCTGGGGTTCAGTGTCAGCTTGACCCCCAAAATTCTGTGCAGTGAGCGCATGATTGCTCTAAGGTATGGCTGAAGTGAAGGGTTTTGTTGAAGACACGAGGGAGCGGACAGCCAGAGGTATCAAGTCCAGAGCAGGGAGAGAAGGTAACAGACCAAATCTGGCCAATAAACCAGGCCATGAGAGGGGAGATAGAGACTGAGAGAGGAGGAGAGAGGACACGGAGGAGAGAGGATCAACAGCCAAGAGAGCGAGCTCATGGCTGAAACGGCAGTGGTCAGAAGCTGTGGGAAGGGAAGCCCCTCAGCTGAAGAAGTTTAGGGTAAGGGGTGGGGTGAGAAGAGCAGAGAGGAGACACGGTACTGAGTGAGTCTGGAGGCCAGCATGTGCTTCGGTACGCTAATAGACACCTACATTAGCCATTTGTCCTAAGTCTTTTGAACCTGATATATGTGACATAAGGCAAATTACCATTCTGGACCTTGGTCTTCTTTTCTTTAAAAAGAAGGGTTCATTCATTATGGGGAAGCTGAAAGTCCAGCGCATGGCAACTCTCAGTGACAGTTTTATAATGAAGTTTTTCTGCAAAGGGAAGGGCTCCCCTGGATTCACTCAAGCTCTAAACAGCCATTCTATGTTCTTCTCTCCCATCTTTCTAGCTATTCAAACACAGCCAGGCAGAGGTCTTGCCCTCTTCCTCCTGCCCACACAAGATGCTGACAAGCGAAACCTCCTTTCCTGCTCATAACAAAGCATGTACCTGAGCAATATTCAACCTCCCAAAACCATATTAAAAAGACCCAGCTCTGCCCATTTTGTTTTACATCCAGCAGGAAAAGCTGCTTCTGAAATCGCAGGCTCACAAACTCCAGGCTTTCCCCTAGTAACGGTGCTAATTATAACTCTGCTACCTGGTAACAACACTGGCTTCCCTGGCATTGGCGGAAGCCATCCCAGTCTTGCTGCTGGTACCACCTATCCTAAGCATTGCCAGTGTGTGTGTGTGTGTGTGTGTGTGTGTGTGTGTGTGTGTGTGTGTGTGTGTGTGTGTGTGTGTGTGTGTGTGTGTGTGTGTTTGCACGTGCAAGTGAGAGAGAGAGAGAAAAGAGAGATAGAGGTCTGCTAGGTATCCAGCCTCACAGATCTCCAAGTATCAGTCTGGGTCTAGCCGAGGAGTTAAACACAGAAACCAGGGAGCTCAGAAACAGTGGCTTGACCTAGCTGGGCATGTCACTCCTAGCCTCTCTCTCCTACCAGTCAATCATGAAGTCCTATAGGTATTTTGTCTCCTAAGCAGAGGTCCCTTCCCTCTGTGCCCACTGCCCTGCCCTCACTTGGTCCCCCACTTTTGTTTGCTTCCTCAGTCTGTCCTCCCTTTATCTCTGTTTCACCTCACTGAATTCGACATTCCCACCCAGCAGGGGCATCATCTAGCATGGTCCCTACAGTTCACAACCCCTTACTGGCCCCTCTAAAAAGGCACAAAAGACTGTGCCCAATACATGTGTATTTCAGTCTCACCCTGTCCCTATTACTTAAATCCAGCAACACAAAACGATTTAGGATTCTATCCACACACTCAGCAATCCAGTTGCCCCCGGCTTTTGCTTGTGCAGACCCTCTTCCTTGTACCCCACCATTGACTAGCAATGCTCATTCCTTTTTGAAGTTCAGGGGTCATCTCCCCCAAAGAATCCTTTGTAGATTTCCCCTCCACCTTCTCTGTCCACTTGGGGTAGCAATGCCTTGCTTGAATCCCTTTGCACTCTGTTCATTTACCATCCCACATCTCATGTTTACTCGCCTTCAAAGTCTGGGAATATCGTAGAAGTCTTATAAAGTCTTACTGAAGAGGAACTGGGGGGACCCAAGGGTCCCCCGGGTTTGTCTTCCACCTGCCTTTCCAGTGTCACCTTCAATCGACACAAGCCCTCTCTGCCTCTCATTCCAGCAACACCGAATGCCAGGAGGTGAGCCAAGCACAATGTTCATTCCTGCCTCTGTCCTTGTCCATTGCCTCTCTGGTCCAGAACGCTTTTATTTCTTCATGAGTTACAGATAGTTGTAAGCCACCACGTAGACCCAGAGAACCAAACCAGGATTTTCTGCTCTTAACTACTGAGCCGTCCCTCTAGACCCAAAATTTGAACCATTAATCTACCTTTTCCTAACTGTTGAACCTTGGCCAGTTCCTATGAGCCTGAGTTTCCTAACTTATCTCCTTCCCCAGATGTAAACATGCTACAATGGACTAGGTGTTAACTACATGGAAATAGTTATATACTGTTCTGTGTACCTGTAGACAGTGCTAGAGAGAGTCTACCTTCTCCTCATCTAAACTGACCTCTGTGGCCACCATTGACAAAGTTAATGGTTTTCTTCATATGTGTAACGGAGTTGACAATATCTTTTCTATTCTATTTTTTGTATGTACATAATGAATGCTGTGTACCTGCATGTGTATGTAGATAAATGTGTATGCATGTATTTTTGTATGTATGCATGCATATAATATATGTTTCTGAACATGCACATGTGGATAAACATATATGTATGTGAATGCTTTGCGGAGTCCAGAAGACATTTTCTTTACCCATATCTACCTTATTCTTTTGAGATAGGGTGTCTTACTAAACTCAGGGCTCACTAATTTGGCTAGGGTTGGCTAGTTGGCAAATCCTCTAGTCTCTGCTTCCTCAGGGCTGGCAGTGCGCTGCAATGCCCAGTGGTTTCTTTGTGTTTGGTTGGTTGGTAACTTGACTTCTTGTTTTTTGGAGACAAGGTTTCTCTGTGTAGCCCTGGCTATCTGGGAACTGGCTCTGTAGACCAGGCTGACCTTGAATTCAGAGATCTGCTTGTCTCTGCCTCTGGAGTCCTGGGATTAAAGACATTCACCACCATGCCCAGCCATTGTTTGTTTTAATGAGATTCTGGGGACTGAGGTCCAGTTCTCAGGCTTGCATAGCAAGGACTTTACTGACTGGGCAATCTCTCCCAGGCCCTCTTATTCTTTTTCTTAATGACTTATTTAATTATTAACTTTTAGAAACTGTTTTAGTTGTAAAGACTTTAAGACATGTGTATGACAATGAATATGTACTGTTAAAATTTTTAATAAGAAAAATATGTGATAGGAAAGAGGCAAAGGGTTATAGTAGCTAAAGTATTTATCTTCTTGTTTAGTGTGTGTGTGTGTGTGTTTGTGTGTGTGTTTGTGTGTCTATATGTCTGTGTGTGTGACAATGACCCATGTTAGCTTGTAGAGGTCAGAGGATGGCATTGACTTCTTCAATCCTTCTTCATCTTTTTTTTTTTTTTAATTTTTTTTTTCGGAGCTGGGGACCGAACCCAGGGCCTTGCGCTTCTAGGCAAGCGCTCTACCACTGAGCTAAATCCCCAACCCTTCATCTTATTTTTTGAGGTAAGGTCTCTTCCTGAACCTAGAGCTCACTACCCAGTCTAGACTGGCTATCCAGAAAGCCCCAAGGATGGTCCTGTCTCTGCCTTCTCAGCCTTGGGATTCCAGGTGTGTGGCCCTAGCCAAGCTATTTATAGACAGTTCCTGGAAACCCAAAGCATCCATTTTCCATGTGTGTTCTGCTACATGCACTCTGTGTGCTGACTGCCTGTCCTCAGCTTTTTGAGACTCTTGAAAGCATTCATATCTATTGATTGTCCTCTGGGGAGTAAAAGTTGGAAGGAAGTAGGGAGTATCCATTGAACACAAATATCTATTAAATATTTGTAACTGATATTTGTGTCCTTGGTTAAAATTTTCTTGGAGCTTCACATCTATTAGGTTTGTGTGTGTGTGTGTGTGTGCGTGTGTGTGTATGTGTGCATGTGCATACACAAATATAGTGAGAGAGACAGAGACAGAGAGAGAACAAATGTTCAAAGAAAAAGTTGGAAGCCATACATACTATAAAATGGTTCATTTACATGAAAATAGTATTAATTCCTTTGAAAATTACACATAGAATTACCATATACACCAACAATTTTTGTCTGGGTCTGGAAACCCATCTCAAGCAAACATTTACCAACCTGTGATCACAGAAAATGTTGGAGAGAGTAGGCATGGAGACAAGACAAATATGTAATGAACTGGTATTTAGCCTACAACGCAAGGAAATTCTAACACAAGCTACAATATGGATGAATGTGGAGAGCATTATGTGACACAGTCACAAAAGGACAAATGTATCATTTCCCTTATATGAGACAGTTGGGAGATCGTGAAGACCGAAAGCACAGTGAAGATGGATGGAGAGACCAGGGAATGGGAAGTTGGTGTTTGATAAAGACCGTTTCAGCTGGGGTCAAGTTCAGCTCTGCAGATGGGAGAGTGACACTTGCATGACAGTGTGGTTACACAAACTGCACACCTAGGTGAAAAGCTCAGTTTTGTTACATATTTTATTGTTATACATTGGGGTGTGTGTGTATGTGTGTGTGTGTGTGTGTGTGTGTGTGTGTGTGTGAGAGAGAGAGAGAGAGAGAGAGAGAGAGAGAGAGAGAGAGAGAGAGAGAGTTTAGAGGCCAGAGAGAAATGTTGGGTGTCTTCCTCTTACTCTTCCAGAGGTCTCTCACTGAACCACAAACTCACTAATTTGGCTAGATTGGCTGAGCTCTGGGAGAGGCCCAGTACCAGCCATTCTTTCCATGCTGCCCCCCACACCTCTGCATCCCCTCAACTGCCCCTACTATCACCTTCCACCACCCACCCCAACACTGGAGCTACAAACATGGGCCTTATCAGAGTTTTTCTTCTAATCACTGGGAAGCAAATCCTAAACTAAATCATGGAGCCTAATCTAGTTCAAATCCACTTTTACTCACCCTCTTGATCATAGATAATCTATACTTCTGCCTGCACTTATTCCAAAGCCGTTCTTTCTAATAACTGTGTGCATCCAGATTTGCACAGCAATGGCCAAGGGATGGTACTGCTGAAAGAATGGCTGGCTCAAGTTTCTAGCTCGAATGCTCACCCAGTTCACAGTTCCACTCTAGCTGTGTGAACACATGCATTCCTGCATTAAGTCAAACATCTCTTGATCTACCATACACTGTCTACCATGTTAGCTGCTGGTGGAGAAAGGCGTTCACAAATACATACAGATGACAGTAAAAAAACCTACTGCAGATGTGTGCACAGGTCTCCTGTAGAAATGACAATGATAACACGCACCAGGTGTCGTTATGCGGTTTCACAACTGTGAGAGCAACACAGAACAGACCGCGTAGCCCATCACACTCCACAGCTACTATCCAACATGCTGCGGGACTGAAGATCACAAGCAACTGAAGCACAACATACCGAAACACCCCAGCAGAAGGCACAGTTCAAAGACAGAGAATGTAATCTGTGTAGGGCCTTGATTGTGGGTGGAGCCTAAGGGGCTGGAGGTGGGCGTGGTCAGTGGGTGAGAGGGAAGTCACTGGGAAGGCCTGACAGATACTCAACACCACTGTGGACTTAGTGAACACTGTATACTTGGGTTACGCCAAGTTTACCTTTAACTCTTTCAATTAATGATTAGCCTCAGCTTATTGTAACTTCTTTATTTTATAAACTTTTAATTTGTTTTATTTTGGCTCTTTTGTAATAGCAAGTTAAAATATATACAAACTATGTGGTTATATAAAAAATTTATATTGTTAGTCTAAAAGCCTTTTTCTATTTTAACTTTTTTCTTTTTAACCCTTTTTGTTTAAAAAACAAAAAAATTAAGACAAAAGCACACATTGACCCAGGCTTACCAGAGTCAGTACCATCTATATCGTTGTGTCCCGTCTCCCCACCCCACCTCCAGCCCTGTCCATCCTGTCCTTCTGGAAGATCCTCAGGGCAATAGTGCTAATGGAATTATCTGTCATCTCTTATGATAAATGACTTCTGACATCATTCCTGCAGGACCTGCCTGAGGCTGTTTTGAGTTAACCTTTCCATTTTGATAAGTAAAAGAAAATTACTTTAAACCAATGGTAAAAATTATTGTAGCCAAGCATGGTACTCGTGCCTTTAATTCCAACACTCAGGAGGCAGAGGCAGGGGGAGGTAGATCTCTGTGAGTTTGAGGCCAGTCTAGTCTACACACTCAGTGCCAAGTCAAGGCTAGACTGATCTACATAGTTGAGCTCCTGAATAGGGAGGGCTACACTGAGAGACCCTATCTCAAAAACAAGAAATAATATTGATAATATAGTCATATTATAGCAATAACATATATTGTTATTGTTCTTGTGCAGTTAACACACAAAGAGGGAAAGGACGATCATCTGTTACTGTACAGCATCACTATGGTTAATGCTGCACGGGCTATGCTCTTACACAGCTGGCTGTACCACAGGCTGGTTCAGACTAACATCACTACAAACATGAAGTATCATCCTAGACTATTACAAAGGCTATGACATCAGTAGGAATTGTTTAGCTTCATTCGAAGCTAATGGTCTGTATTTGTCCAGGTTAAATCCGGCAGAGAGTAGCAGATCCAAGGGTCCATGCCGGGAGTGCCACACTCACAGCTCAGTAATTTTATATCAATGGTGAGCAATCAAGTCAGGAGGTTGCTCACCATTGATATAAAGGTGTGCTGTGTACAAGCCTCGAAGACTACCTGGGAACAGGATCACTCAATCTCAAAGACAGAAAACTGGTCTAGCGAGATGGCTCAGTCGGAGAAGGTGCTGTCACTGAGCCTGGCAACTTGAGTTCAATCTTCTGGACTCACATGGTGGAAGGAGAGAGCTGACTCCTGCAAGCTACACACACACGCAGACACACACACACACACACACACACACACACACTCACACACAGACATACACACACACACAGATACACACATACACATAGACATACACTCACACACACACACACACTCACATACGCAGGGATACACTCACACATACACATTTACAAACACACACTCACACACTCATTCACACACATACACTAAACACACACACAGAGACACACATACACATAGACATACATACACAGACACACAGACACAAAGACATACACACAGAGACACACATAGACCCAGACACACAGACAGAAGCACACAGACACACATACACACAGAAAGACACACACACACAGAAAGACACACACACACACACACAGAAAGACACACACACACACACACACACACACATACCAAAATGTCATTTAAACACTTTAAAGGTGAGAAAACTAAAGAGGTTTAGGTCTCAAATCAGGCAGCTCACAGCTCATAAAGGAATGAGACCCAGCTCGCCCAACTTCTATCTAAAGGCCGAGTTCACCGTCATCTCCCAACATTTTGATACTTTCGTTTTGGAAGAACATCTCTTGACAAAGAAAAGTATATCTGGTCAATGGTTCAGTAGTTCAGAGCTCGTGCTGTTCTCCTAGGGGACCCAAGTTCAACTCTCACCACCCAGATTGTGTAGTTCACAGCTCCAGAGGGATCCAACATGGGACCAGTACTCAGATGTGTTGTGTGTGTGTGTGTGTGTGTGTGTGTGTGTGTGTGTGTGTGTGTATAATGTATTGGTGTAAATAAAAATGTGAAGGTTGTACAAATAACTCTTTAAAGAAAACCAGTGATTATGAAACATATGTACTTTGGAATCTGTAGTTATACATTGATTTGCTCGGGTCCAGGATGGCAATATTCCATTTCTCTCTACTTTCTGCTCTTGGACCCAGCCTTGTCACATTTGAAATTCCATCTGCAAAATGCAACCCTTAGACTTTTGAAAACACAGAAGTCTGAGCAAGAAACTAATCATCATGGGACCAAAGACTGGTGGTTTTCAAAGTGCTGTTGGGAGACTGCACGTTGATCATACAGCCGTGGGTCTCACACACTCTAGGGCTGGGCACATTTCTAGTGGCTGCACACTCAACCAGTAAGAGAAGATACAGGATTAGGTAATAAAAATGAGCAGGTCAGCCATGATGCCACCCAGAAATCACTTACACAGCAGCTATATCCAGCAATGCTATGAGGCCTGTCCTGTACACAGTGGGTCATATTCCTCTCTCTCTCTGTCTCTCTCTCTGTCTCTCTCTGTCTCTCTCTCTGTCTCTCTCTGTCTCTCTCTCTGTCTCTCTCTCTCTCTCTGTCTCTCTCTGTCTCTCTCTGTCTCTCTCTCTCTCTCTCTCTCTCTCTCTCTCTCTCTCTCTCTCTCTCTGATCTGCTGTTGGGAGCTATATGTCTTAGTGGTTATTCCTTAACTTGATTTATATAGTCAAAATGGTTACCCACCCCTTTGTCTGCAGAACTGAACCTACAATTACTACTGGCTACCACGAGGGGGCAGTGGTCCCTAATCCCATAGGTATATGTTCCTGTTTATCTGTGCTAAGGGTAAATAGCCTCTTAAAAATGTTTAGGGCCTGGAGAGATGGCTCAGCAGTTAAGAGCACTGATTGTTCTTCCAGAGGAACTGGGTTCAATTCCCAGCAACCACAGGGCAGCTGACAACTATCTGTAACTCCAAGATCTGATACCCTCACACAAAACAAACACACATGTATGCAAAACACCAATGCATATAAAGTAAAAAGCAAAGTTATTTTTAAAAATGTATACACGGAGTTAAATTATTATTAATATTTACAAAATCTGAAGCTTCAAGGATACCTTACTTAATATTCAACCCATAGTGGCTAGTTTCAAAAATCGGGGGTTTTTTACGTGTAACTCAATACTCTTTAATAAATGTATGGCTAGTATGATACTTAATGTTATTTTCCCAGTTCTCTAATAGGCCTAGAGGAGAGAAACTCTAAAGCACTTTTTAAATTTGCTTTTAGGTTGATAATTTCAGGCTTTGGCCTGACTAGCTTTTACAACTACCTTACTGAAAAAGTTTCCATATAGATGCCTTCCCAACTTATCCCATTTATCCATTCCAGCCTCTCCCTCACCCTGTCTCTGTCTCTCTCTTCTTGTCTCTGCCTCTTTCCGTCTCTATTTCTGTCTCTGCCTCTGTCCCTGTCAACCACCTAAGGAAGACTTGCCACTTGGAAAGAGAAACAGACCCCCCTTCCCAGTCCTGTTCTCCCTGTTTCCCAGAACCCGTCATGGTGGAATGTTCAATCATCTCACATTAAGACAGTAGTTTTTTCCTCTTAAGTACCAAAATCTAAAATAAATAAAAATAAAAATCTACCCACAACAGACCTGTAGTTCATACGTTCACAAGCATTGGTTTTCTTTAAAGAATTACTTGTACAACACTCACGAACTTTTGCTGAGAGCAACTTAAATGGGTGTGGTTTTATGTTTTCATTTTAAAAGAAACGTTTGTCCAACACGAGCCAAAAAGCAGGCTGAGTGCAGTGACAGATGTCACCAGCACCACTTGGCTTACCCTGGGTTCTAGTTGTTCTACTTCCCATTAATCTTCCCAGCCTGAAGGAGTCGTGGTGTAAATGACAAGAGAACATAAGCACCATTGTGGTCCTACCAGGAAGAGTCAGACCTCTGCTCCATTTCCATGACACGGCAATAACTACTAGCAAGCGTGGAATGATTGCCCTCCTCTACAAGCATGATGCTATTACATTTACAAAGCTGTTGATAAAGATTTTGTGTCATCTTCATGGCTGTGTGTCTCAGCCTGTGGCATGACTCTGAATGTCAGTTCTGTGGAGGCTGGAGCAGGTTTGAAGAAGTTACATCGCTCGTCTAGTGGTTACCTGGGGCTCCTGGTGCACTGTTTCCTGAGTCCCTGGTTCTTCTGTCAAGACAGAACTTTGCTGTTTTCTACTAATCCCTCATCATTACATACTGGGATAGATTTGTTTTTTACCCACCTATGATGTTCATCATTTAAAAATGAAAGCTTGGAGGCTGGAGAGATGGCTCAGTTTAATTCCCAGCACCTAGGCGAGAGCTCACGACTGTCTATAACTCCAGTTCCAGGGGATCTGACACCTTCACACAGACATATGTGCAGTCAAAAGAAGTCAAAACACCAATGCAAATGAAAGGAGAATAAATATTTTTTAATGGCAAGGTGGGTACCTGGACTCACTTCTACATACCCAGCACTCAAGGGGTTGAAGCAAAACAATCACAGGTTTGAGGCTAGCCAGGATACACAGTGAGAGCTCTTCTCGATGTGTTCTACCTTGCAGATAAAAGGACACTTAACTAAAGTCTTTTTATAAAAGCAGGGCCTCGTATATGCTAGGCTGGTTTCAGACTCTCTATATAAACAAAGATTATATTTCGTCTCCACTAGAGTACTACATTGATTGATGTGCACCACTATAGCCAGATTATGAGGCGCTGTGGCTCAAACCCAGGACTTCATGCAGGCTAGGCAAGCACCCTACCAGCTAGGCTGTCTTCTCAGCACTTAACCTAGTCTTTAGGGCACTGTTTCTCAATCTGTGGGTCTTGATCCCTTTGTGGGGGGAATCACATATCAGACATAGCAGATATTTACACTACACTTCATAACACTAGCAAAATGACAGATGTGAGATAGCAACGAAATAATTTTATGATTGGGGGTCAGCACAGCATGAGGAACTGTATTGAAGTGTCTCAGCATTAGGAGGGTTGAGAACCAGTGCTTTAGTGGTTTTCGGTAGCTATAACCAAATGGGAAGGGTAGCATGACAGGCAGGTTGAATAAAAACTGGGGGGGGGGATGGGAAAAAAGGAGACACAGAGCTTTCAGGTTGCTGGAGCCACATGAAACAATGGGCACCTGCCCACTCTGTCCTCATAAGACCAAATAGAGACAGGTCATAGTTACCTGCATGGAATCCACCGGCAAGGGGGAGCCAGCGAAATGATGGACTGTCCTCTCTATCAGTGACTTTGTGTTGTGACTCCTTGCCCATACCCTGTGGCAGCTGCCAAAATCTAGTCAATCACTTTTCCAGAAGACAGACGGGGCCCTCTCTCATCCCACCTAGAGCATTCCTGAAGAATTGTTTCTCCTTAGCCAGTACCTGGCAGAGAATGAGGCTAGATAATTTAAGCAGCCCTCACCTGGCTGAGGGATAAACAACCCTTTCCTCCAGGGATCTAGGAGTTGCCCCTTCTGCCTCGGTTTGGGGACAGTTCACAGGAAGACTTCCTCCCGATATATAGTGAAGAAATCTGTTCACTCTTCCTACCCCGAGGACCACACAGCCATACATCCTCCCCCATCTGCAATATCAAGCTATCAAGTCCCCTGAACCTCTGGCAGCTTCCCGGGAGACACACTCACTACACAGCCATGGTCAAGATGGAGAAAAGAGGTTGGAAGGGGTCTCCGGGAGAGTAAGAAGGGATCATGGACACGTGGGGGGGGGAGACTAAAACCCCCCAGAATCAACCAGTCCATACTAACAGAACATAGATATCACCAACGTCTCTTCTCAGATTTACCAGTCCATATTAACTGAATTGGCCAGATAATCACGTGTGGTCTCACAGAGCCCAACTGTTTCTCAGATCCAAATGCTAGCTGATGGCTTCTGAAGCCTCCCAGCCTTCCGGACAGGTCAAGGTAATGCTCTTGTAGCTCTCTGGCGTGGACAGGTGGGAGCCATGATAAAGTCTGAGGCAACCAGGACTAGACACCCGCATACTTCAGATCCTCTTTCTTAGACCCCAAGAGGCCTGAGGAAATCAGTGTAGTGATCAGCCAAGAAACTTAATCCTTGTAACCCATCAGGACTCAAAGTCCTCTTCCCAACATGCTGTCTCATCTCACCCTTCAGCTCTGCCAAACCGCTCACATCAATCAAGACAGCCCTCCTTACCAGGGACGTCCACTCTCCCTCCTGGCTCCCTCCACTTTTCTGTGGGTACCCCTTTTTTTCCATCCTACAGCAAACAGTTTCTAGGACTAAACTGTCTAATACTCTGTTTCAAACATGGTTCTTGCCTGACCACCTTCAAACGAAGACATGAATTTCTCAAGGAAAAATTCTCCCTGGTGGTTTCTCCACACGACCATATTTTCTCACAGACCCAGAGCTGGAAGAGGCCTTTAGGAGAGTGTGTGGCCTGAGTCACTTCCCCCAGGCTCTTCTTAGCATGCAAATTGCTGGGCTTCCCCACCCAGCCCTTAAAGGTGAGTGTCTGGGGTAAATAAGCATCTACGCCTTAGCCCAGGTGTATTGCAATAGGGTTTGAAGCCTCTGGCTTTCCGGGCCCCTCCTGCAATACAGAAAGAAGGAAGAAAGCTGGCCCTAGAGCGGGGAATGGACCTGTTCGAGGTCACAGGGGAAACACCCAGATACAGAGCCCTGTCCATCGCAGAGCAGCAGGACACCAGTCCTAGACAAGCAGTCCCAGGTTGCTGGACTTGATCACTCACCCGCTTGTAGACGTCCTCCCGGCTGACTTCATACTTCTGTTGCATGCGCTCCTCCAGGAAGTAGATGCGCAGCTTGAGGCTGAAGTTCTCCTTCTTCAGGTCATTGAGGTGCTGGGACAGAGTGCGATATCCATTAGACATGGTGGGCGACCCATGGGGAGGAGCATGCCCGATCGCCCCCTTCACCCCTGGAACACGGTGCAGCCTTGCCGCGGCATGGAGCGGGCAGGCTAGGACGCTGCTGAGGCTGTGGGACCCCGAGGGCTAAGGCGACATAGCCGCTGTTGGTGCGCTCCAGGACCTGGGACTGGGCTCTGGGATCTGGGTGCTGGAGCGCAACGCGCTTTCTTTTTTTACCTCGGGGAGATATTTGCGGAATCCCTGATGGAGGAACATGCTGTGTGAACTCAGACACAAGTGGCAGTAACCCGACTCCAAGTCAGGACAGGGCTGTCAGCAATGCCCCCACACACACCCCTCCCCCGAAGCCTCAAGGCCCAGGAGGCAGTTAGCAGCTTTTTTGGGGGAAAAAAAGACCTGGTAACTCCCCTCAAACCCTTCCCAGAAACGGGAAGGGGGTGGTTAAGGTGATACTGGGATTGCAAAGGCAAGAGGGAACTGGAAGGGCAGTGACCTGGAGGGAGGGGCCGGGTACAGACTGAAACTGTGGAAAGAGTACACGTCCACAAAATGGCCCACAGAACTGTGACCACAGCCAAGCAGCCTCTATCAGGTGTAAATCTTAAGGTGCTACAGACTAGAGAGGCGTCCAATTCCCTTAGTGATCCAGAGCTCAGCCCCGGCCAGGCCAGTGTGTTCAGGCTTTCTCCCTGGTCATTTTCAGTCCCTGGCTGTAGGTTCTCAGCCTTTATTCCCACGCCCTCTGCTCCCCATGCACATCACACACCGGCAAAGAAAGGGTGGATTTTAGCTGAGAGGGACCTTTACAGTTTTCAGAGAATGAGTGTGGGAGTGAGGGGGGGCGAGGGCGAGCATCTAGGAGAGCAGAGATTTCAGCCACTCACTGGTCCATAATTCCCGCACCTGCCTAAAGGAGCCGGGCCATCCTCACCAGATCCTGCTCATAAAGCCAATTAAGATCCTTGAGTGACAGCTGCAACATTAGCAGGAAGTATTATTTATATCATGTCACATGGGACTTTGAAGGTGACTGGGAGACAGCCCCATAGCCCAGGTCCCAGAAGAGGTTTCTGATTTGGTAATACCGAGTTGGAGAAATTATCGTTAACATCTGAGATAAAGGAAATTAATTTCTTTTATATTTAATTCAAGCAGCTGCTTCTCCCCTAACCTACTTACTTTCCATCTTTCCTATTCTTTCTGGACCTTCATAATGATTCCAGTCAACCTTTTCCAAGTATCCAGAGGTCACACACAAGTGAGGGCGGCCCCAAAGAGCAGAGTGGCCATACAGCTTTTCACAACATGTGTTCTATAATATAATCTTACAAATTTGTGTCTTTCAAACTTTTTATATTTTGCATTGCAACACACACTCACACACACACTTATTCAATTATGCATTATAATCTGATATTTTCGGTTTCTCTTTCTGGGAGTGATCTGCTGAGGTAACTTACTGAACAGAGAATAAATCTTATCCTATAGTTTGGGAAACATTGACTCTAAGAGAACTCAGAATGAAAACTGCTGGAACGATAGCAGAGAATGCTTCACCAGAAACTGAACTTACAGTCTGCCATGAGAAACAGAAAAGGTTTGAGTAAATCAGGTGGCTTCAGAAGTGCAGAATTAGAACTGTGCAAGTGGAATTGTCTTTTTCTAAAATGACGAGGTAGTAAGAAGGGAGCATGAGTCATATAATGATAAGACAGAAATACTTCATATTAGGTAATCTACTCATTTAAAAGTCTGCACATAAAAATTCTACATGTCCACCGAATCCTTAACTTTCAGAATAAATGAAGTTCATTGAGATTTAGTGACAATGAAGATAAAAGTCAAAATTTAAAACACACTTTTCTGAGCACTACTACTACTACTGTAATCTTGGGTTCTTGGGAGGCGGGGGCAGGAGGATTACTGCTTCCTAGAAGTTTGAGGTCAGCCTGGAGAACCTAATGAGACCATGTCTCATACACACTAACAAACTTTCTGGCACTAGTTCTGTTATTAAGTATCTGTGTGACCTGAGGGTGTACCTCTCTAGACACAGAATCCTCCTGATCTGAAAGTGAAATGTCTGGGAACAGATGGGTAATGGTTGTTACTACTTCCATTTTGCTCAAAGGGGTCAGATTATTTTTTTTTAAAGATTTATTTATTTAATGTATATGAGTGCACTGTCACTGTTTTCAGACACACTAGAAGACAGCATCAGATCCCACTACAGATGGTTGTGAGCCACCATGTGATTGCTGGGATTTGAACTCAGGACCTCTGGAAGAGCAGTCAGTGCTCTTAACCAATGCGCCATCTCTCCAGCCCAGGGGTCAGATTATAGACATCGAGTAGTTACGTTTTGGCTGTCTACTTAAATCCTTTTTCTTAAATCACATAACAATAATTTCATAAAAGGCTCCTATTAGAGAAATTAAAGTATGTAAGGCTACAGGGTATTCCACTGCAGCTGAGATGTTTGCCACACTTATTGCTATTTCCTTTGCTCTCTTTCCACCCCTCCTGCCCCTTTGCTGGGTGGGTGGATGGTTTGGTTTGTTCTTAGCCAGTGCCTTCATTTCAGCACTTATATGATGGTAAGTTCTTACCCTTCCAGGTTTTCTTTCTCTACAGGCTTTCTCTCCTAAAGAGTTTAATCCACATTTAACGCTATGATTTTATCCCCAAGTGACCCCCTAACTTAGTCTTCTTACCCAAGACCTAGCCCACACACCCAAAGTTTTGCTAGAGAGCACAACTGGAACTCCTAACTGATTTCATGACAAACACTTCTGCATGTCCAACAGTCTTCATACTGTAGCCAAGGAAATACCTTCGAAACTCAACTCTTGTCAGAACCCTTTATGAGCATCACATCCATCTCTTAGGCTGAAGAGAAAACTAGATCACATTCCTTTAAGACACTCCATCTCTTCTCTTCTCTAGTCTTAGGTGGAATTCCATCAAAACCACACCTTCCCTACCCTGACCGACTTCCCCTTTCCAACTCCCAGTCAGGCGAACAGTAGCATTCACCAAGTGTTCACAGGCTGCTTTCCGATGTCGCTTTTGTCCCCCTGGCCGATTGCTGAGATTATTTCGAATCATTCGACTTCCCACGTAAACTCTAACCCCTCCACTTATCTATGGCCTTCCGAGTAAAGGACCACTGAGTTACATGTCTGTTCTTACAGCCCATGTGACGACTGAAGACCACGTCTGCAGTAACAGTCATCCCACAGCGTGGCTACAGGCTGCTTACAGTTATTTCAATCGGAGTAGAGTGGTTTGGGGGCTGGCAAGGAATATTTTGACTTTGTGCTTGCGTTCTCTTGGCTTTGTATTTATAAAGCACCCCTAAAATAATCAGTGGCGTTAGTGACTAGATAGGTATTCTGTGTTTACTCGTCCACTTTCTTATCGATGAGTTAGTTATGAGTTCGTTTGCCTAGATTTCCCTCCTAATGTAGATTTCAGGAGAATGGCAGGTGACGAGAAGTGTCATACTTCAAGGATTGAAGGCAGGACACACTTTCCCCTTCCAGCTGACCTTGTAATGAATATACCTTAGCTAACCATGCCTCTCCTCCATGCCTCCCTGACTCCTCTAAGTCACAGATTAACTAGACCTTCCTCACTTCTCCACAGTGCCAGGCACTGTCCCTCCCCTTTCCTCTAGGCCTTAAAATAGACTCCATTGCCCTTCTGGACGGTGTGAAGCCCACGGCTTCCCTTCAGACCCCAGTACACTCTCTCCTAGCATTAAATAAAACTTGTCACCTCAAGAAAATAATCTGCTTCCACATCTCCTGTCGAATTTGAAATTTTGTAAAAGTTTATTTTTTAAATAGTTCCAAGGAAACCACAATGGTGGTCGTAGGAAAATTGTATCTACTTCACTTACCTTCCTAAGTTCATATGCCCACAAGAACCTCTTCCCTGAGGTTTATATTACCCTCACTGGTAGAAATCACCACTTGAACACACTCACACTTGTGACATCTAAATCTGAGTTCCTGATCATCCCTAGAAAACGTTCTTTCCTCATTGGAGCCAATTCCAATGTGTTGCAAGTCAAGATTTGCGGTTGGTGAGAGCAAAGCCTTTGAGTCGCTCCGGGCTCAAACACTCACAGACACCATCTCATGTGACTGTACATCCCACTGTCTATAACACACATGTATTAGAAATACAGATCGCAGATGCCATGTGCCACCACACAGCATCTCTTCCGCTGTGTCCCAGATCCCATGACCTCTCCCTGAGTTACTTGAACAGCCCCCTTTCCTGGTGTCCCTGCTTCTGTCCTTGGTACTGGTCATCTATCCCGAGCACAGTGCCTGTGTGTCCAGGTTGAAATGTACCACGTTGCTACTGGAAGCTGCCATCCTCTCCCTGTCTAACTCCAGGTAAATGGTGATGGTGGCCCTTAAAGTGCAGGCCCAGGTACATCTGGGTCCTCTCCTGTCCCTTCCCCTCCTGTCCCTCTACTCCCCTCCCCTTGCCTTCCCTTTACTAAGTTCCCACCTGCACATGCTGTCCCAACTATATTGGCTCTTCTTGTTCTTTCTCAAAACCAGTAAAGAGCCTTGTTCCTCAGGGCCTCTGAGATGGCTGGCCCTTCGATGTGGTGTGCTCCTTCCCTAGATAGCTGCCAACCTTCTTCCTATAAAGTGTCCCATCGAAGGCTAGAGCCCAGTCCTCAACCCAGCAGTCCTTAGCACCCTAAGAGTCCATTCTATTATAATCTTTTAGATTCTGCATTGACCCATTTACCTTAAATTTCTGTCAGCATGCACTCTTCATGAAAAAACTGGGGTGGGTCTGCTTTAACCCCAGTACCAAAAATGATGCCTGGCATATAGGAAGCACTCAATACATGAGTGCTGAATGATAATTAATTTAGAAACTTCTCTGTTCTCGGTGGGTTTGATTAGACTTAAATTCCATCTGCATCCCTGAACTCATTCTCCTTAAAAAAAAAAAATCAAAAACAAAAACAGGTTGTTTTATATATAAAGTACTCTAGCAAACTAATGTTAACATTGCACAATCTGGACCTTCTACAAGAGTTCTGAATGGATGAGTACGTGAAAATTACAACCCAAGGACACTTCAAACTCCACAAACAGGAAGAATGAAGTGAATTAGTCAGGGGAGCTTGTCCAGGAAGGCTCCACAGAGAACTGGCACTTCTTTCTCCTTAAAGAAATAATCAGGTCTGCATGGACCAAGGCAGCACGGAGGGGCCACATGTAAGAGGACAGAGGGCTAAGTAGGCTCACCTTAGCAGTCAGTGAGGACCTAAGAGTTTCCTTTGGGGCAGGTTCTGATGGGGAGAGTAGGGATAAGGAGATGAGGAGAAAGATGGTGGGGGTAGGGAGGGCCAGGAACTGCAGGTCAGCAAGGCTCTTTCCTCTTCCTTCCTGGCTCTCTCCTCCCCCCTCCCCTTCCTTCTTTCTTTCTTTTTTACTTTTTTTTTTTTGTTTACTGCTTTTGTTTGTTTTATGGCTTTGCAAGCATGACCTCACATACCGAGCTGTATACTTGCCCTACTACTTCAGGGCAGCCAGGCCTGTGCATCTGGAGAAGGTCCCTTGATTAGAACATAAACTACAGGCTTTAAGTGTGCCCACTTCGATCTTTCTTTTGCCCTCAGTACACTTCCGATGCTTTACTCTTCTTTCAAAACATTTTCCTTCCAGAGAGAACTGGCTCTCCTCTGTCCCTGCCTGGGTTTCCTCTTTCTACATCTTCCATAATATATTCGTCCAGTCTTGAAATAAGACTGCAGTAATGACTGCATCAATGCCAGCAGTAGGAAGAGAATTACCACCCAGCTGTCGGATGTCATGCTCCATTAACATAACCAACTGTCAAGTCAGCCCTTAAAAAACTCAGCCTGACATGTGCTTAATCATATTCAGACCCCCCAGATAGCTCCTATAATGGAATTGCTTGAAAACATATTATTCTCTTAGCAATTTTTATCCTAAAAACATGTTCCTCTTCACTAGAATTGATTAATCGTCTGAATAGACTCATTCTTTTCAACTGTAATATAAATTCTATAATTTAAACTCAACCAACTGGATGTCGATGATATTTCATATTTCATGTTGTTTGGGGGGGAAAACATCAAAAGGCAAACCTTAAATGGCAAACCAAGAAATGGAAGGAAAGCATTTTTAGCATCCCTGTGTGACACATTTAGATTACCTAGGATATGGCATGGCCCAGTTTTTAAGGGAATTTCCAGAAAGGCTTAACTAAGGAGGGAGAGTCACCCTGAATGTGGGAATAGTACACCCACCATGTTCTGGGGCCTCTACCTCCTGCCTGTGGGTGGTGTGTAACCCAGCCACCTCCTGCTCCCTTAGCAACCAGGACTGCTCTTACTGCAACACCCCCTCTAAAACTGAGGCAGACTCTCCTTCCTTCGTTCTTGTCAAGTATTTGGTTATGGCAACCACAAAGGTACCTAGTATACCCCTGATAGTTAACTGTCTACTTATCAAAAAATAATATGGGATCATATGCCAATATATCCAGATGCAACAATGCAGAGCTGTGCAAAAACCAACCGCTTTAGAGCCAAGGACACCTAAGTTCAAATCTGAGCTCTGCTGTTTTCTAACTGTGTGAGTTGGAGAAGCCCAGAGAGGTTGAGAATGGAAAAGCTGGGGGTGGGGTCTCAGGGCTGGAGGAGGACTGCAGTCACATTTGCAGCGGTAACTTCTGGACGGTGGTTATTTACAATTAGTTCATCATCCTTCATGCACTCTTGTTGTTTGTGAAACAGTTCATAAAAATAAAACCGCCCTAAAAGAAGCAAAACTAGGAATTATGAGGAGGCAGGGGCAGAGAAAAACATGCATTTGTAAAGATCCATTGCCTCTTTAGTAGCGTTAGACATTGTCACTTTATGGCCATATTCCACGTTAGTGAGTATTTCTGTTATGGGACAGAGTAAACTCCCCGTCTGGAGAAGGACTTTGGTGGAACCACTAATCACTTGTCAGGGGCATTGCTCAAAGTCTTCACAGATCAGCAAGAGAGAACCTTTGAGATCTCTGGCCAACTTGATTCTTCCATGTTTGAATGTTTAACTACTGTGATTCCTTAGATACAATTAATTATATCATGTCTGTTACAACAATCATCTTGTGTAGGATTTACAATGGAGGTAGCATTTTCATGTTTATTTCATTACATCCTTAACACCACCTTTGAGGCACAAAAGTAAGGATGATGCCAGACCACACTTCCCGCCGTTGGGCTGCTCCACATCGCACAGTTAGCAGACCTCAGCCGGGAACCTTGTGACCTCTATGACCCTCTGACACATCCGTGACTAAGGAGGTACTTCCTCCTCTGCCTCAGGCCTCCAATAGCTTTCCAAATTGTACCTTAACTGTGAGCAATTGTACCTACGCCCTTGGGGACCTTCTTGAGACTGTTCGTATTTTGAAAAAGAAATTCTTCTATTTTCAAGATGAATACACCAAAGTTAGCTCTCAGAAAATTGTACCACGTGACGCAGAACCCCTCTCCTCATTCCATATCCAAAGGATTAATACAAATGGCTCCGAAAAGCACGAGCGGAATGCTCAGTACAGCACCATTCTTTGATTAGTTCGAAGTAGGAATGTTCGAAATGTTCTCGAACTGACAAATGCATAGAAAGCTGAGGCTATCCCCATAACAGAGCACTATTCAGCCATGAGAATGAAGGGCCACCACATGAGCAAGTCCCCAGTGCACTTACCAATGGGAAAGGCAGGCACGGAAGGCCAGATGCTGTACAGCATTTCCACTTAGGAAATGCTCAGAATGGACAAATCCATGGGAACACTCGACTGGTGGTTTTCGGGGGAGAGGCTGTAATGAGTATGAGGTTTCTTTCCGGGGTGTAGAAGTGTTCTGGAATTAGGTAACAGTGGACAACTGCACAACTGGAATTGTATACTCTTCAAGGTTAAATTTTGTGTGGTACTTAGACTGAGTTTTGATAAAGATGCCATTCCAAAAAGATAAAAGAAAGCAAAGCCAGAAGAGAAACTTGACTCATTCTTCACGTCTTAGGAAAGATTCATCACAAATAAATTCATTTATTGGTGGTAGCTAAATTCAATTTATAAGGCATGAGGCTTAGAATAGACAGTATCTAAATGTTAAGTGTTATTGGGGCTGGAGAGATGGCTCAGCAGTTAAGAGCACTGACTGCTCTTGTATAGGACCTGGGTTTGGTTCCCAGCACCCAAAGGTGACTCCCAACCATCTGTAACTCTAGCTCCAGGGGCTCCAGCCTCTCATGCTGTCCTATAAGGGCACTACATGCACGTGGTAAACATAAAGAAAATCAAAAACAGTGAATAGTTGGTCTTAATGGGTCACAGGCTCTAACAGAAAGTCTACCTACATATCCTAAGAGGCCTTTGGTATCCATTAGTCATGAGTAAATTTTGTCATAACAAAGTTTTACTGTAGTCCTCAGATAAAATGATCTAAAACACAATCCATTCTGCAGCTTGACACAAGGAAAACATATGCACTAGGCAATCTGTATGAACATGCATGGCATTTTCCCAGGACTAACAGTCTAACAAGGAGAATCAAAATCATGTAATTTGTTCTTGCATTCCTCAAACCCTTTCCCTGACACACAGAGTCTCCCAGCTATGAATTCTACAAGGACCTGGCTCTTTTTCCCCTTTGAGACTGGACAATAAACAGATAAGAGATTGAAACTACCATGTCATTCCTGAAGCTCCAGAGTCATTCAAATGCCAAACTATGAAAACCATTCTGCCTTCTGTCCTACAGCTCAGAAGCAGTCTGGTGCCCACACCCAGCAGCCTTCTCTGGAAATAGTCAGCATGATGACAAGAGAGCTCGTGCATAAGCCCATCCTGGACAGCATCCTCACTTGCATAGAGGATGAGGGTTCAGATGATGTCCCTTATGCCATCCCCCTCACGCTCACACACCCATGCCACCCACAGTCCTGGAATAACAAGGTGTCATCAATCCCCTCACACCAGAGCACTGGGAGCTATATAAAAACAAAACAAAGAAAACAACTTCCCTGGCCACCAGAAATAGATGGCCCCGCCAGAAATAACGCTGCCAGAGACAGTAAAGTAAGCGGGCACCGCAGAAGTGACAGGCGGGCTGTGGTAATCTAGCATTACTCACAGACTGTGGCTCCAAACTAGCTCCTCTACCAGTTTGACCCAGTCAACACTATGGAGACTTGGGGTGTGTCCACATGGGCTCAACTCAGAGAGCTCACTTGCTGAGCTTCTGCAATAAAAGGGGAGCTACCAAGCTGTGGTCTTGCTTAGCCCTCAAGGTTTTCAGTAACCTCAGGGCTGGGGAGGTGGTTCAGTGGGTAAGAGTACTTGCTATGAAAGAAAGTGAGAGGACGGGAGTTCAAATCCACAGAACCCATGTAAAAGCCAGGTAGATGGCTCTGTGTGCCTGTAAGTTTCGAGTTCAGTAAGAAACCATGCCTCAAAAGTAAAGTGGAGAAATAGATACCCAACATTCTCCTCTCACCTCTGTATATGTGTGCATGTGTACCAACACACACACACACACACACATACACACACACACACACACACACACACACACACAACCTAGCACAGTGTACCCACTGTGTATCAGACACTCTTAATCTCCATATCTGGTAATGGAAAGACAGAATAGATTTTGCTGTTCTACCAAAGAAGCTGGATTCAATGCCCAGCACCCACATGGCAGCTCATTCTAGCCAGTAACTCCAGTTCCAGGGGATCTGACACCCTCACATGGACACGAATACAGCAAAATACCAATATACATAAGATAAAAATAAATTTAAAAAAAGAAGTGGGGAGGCAAATCTGATTCCAACATCTCCCTGGTAAACTGTTTTAAATACGTCCCAGCTGAGACTGGGTAAATGCTAAAATCTTTAGACACCTTTCAGGCCATATAGACTTTTCTGTTTTCTTCTCTAGTCCCAACTCCCCTCTGCATTCCTTGTCAGCATGGTCTGAGGCTGTTGACTCACTGGAGTTCCTTCCCTCATCCACAGCCTGACTCATGCTTTTCCTTCTGCATGGAAAATTCTTCACATTCCACATCGGTCCCTAACCTGCCTTCTTCCTGTTGAACAAAATTAAAATGAAGAGCAGCCCCAGAGAAACTAGGCACTGTCGGGTCTCCTGAGCAAATGTAACCTGGATTCTCAAATGTAGCAGAAGCTTAGCAAATGGCTTTCTGGTCTATGACTAAGATCAGAACTAAAGCTCCACCAATCAGAAGTATCAATCAACCTTAATAAATGTAAGAAACCATACAAATGGAGACTTTCTAGTGGAACAGATCAAGTGAGGAAACTTTGTGACTACAACTAATCAAAATAACTCCCTTCAGTTCACTTACTTTGTTTCCGTATTCTCCTGGTAATTGTTTCTCTGACATTTTGCCTTGGGAACAGGAAACCCCTTACATCAGGGTGTTCTCACATTTGAGAATTACTCCAAGAGAAAGTCAAAATCTTATGTTCTCTTTTTAGTCACTCTTTCAGGTTCCCAGTCAAGTGTAGTTTTCTCTAGGAATTTTCCCCTACACCATGCCCAGATTCATTCTAAGTGCCCAAGCTACATATTTTGTTAAGACCCTTGATGTCCAACACAGCAATGATTACATTATAGTGTTTCAATTTGCACTCCAGACCATTGTGTTTGCTCTGTAGTTCTTAAGAAAAAAAATCAAGTAATTTTATATGTAGGTTAGGACTGGAACTTTGTTGAAGGTCTGTGGAATGATTGCATCACATTTTAAATAGAAAAAAAAAGACTAATTATGCTTGTGTATACTGAAAGTTTAGAATTTTCTCTTTTTATCTATGATGTTCTGAAGACATCTGTGGAAACTAAACCAGTATACTTGAGACGCTGTGGTAACAAAAGTATAAAGCCCCCTTTGAAAGGAAAATGCAGCTTTTCAGTAGCATTAATGTTTCAAGGCTGTGATTAGAGGGAAACAAGACGTACGGAAACTGCAGACCCTAATATGACCCAGATTCACCTAAATTAGCAAAGGATACTCAACTGTAATAACGTAATTCCCTGAGGGAAGAATCCTTCCTATTTTGGTTTAGTCTTTCTCCTTCTTTCCCTTTTTTCTTTCCTTCCTTCCTTCCTTCCTTCCTTTTTTCCTTCTATAGATTTTGTGACCCAAGTGGAAAAGTTTGCCAGGGAGGGTGGGCCTTCACGAGGCTGACTCGCTGTGGTTAGAGCCAGCAGTCTGCCAGAAAAAGCTGGCTTCAGTGTCCAGCTAGAGAATGCTGCTGGTGGTTTTGAGGGCATGTTCACATTAAAGACATCATTGTTAGAAAATAGGTAATCAGAGGAAAGCAATGGGAGCCTGCTCTTGATTTTATAGCCAAAGATGCACACCCTTCTTGAGCTCTTTTATACCTTCCTAATCTATGTATATAGAGCTGCACTGTACACTCTCACCAATGGGAACCCCTCTCTGAATGGTCCTCCCACCTCCCAGGACACTTGGAGCCATCAGCATTATGGCTCTGTCACTTTGGACCTGCATATTTTGCAGCATGTTATTTGAACTTTGGTCTCTTCACTGGTATAATGGACCTAATATGAATATCTAGCTCCTAAGTTAGAAAAGTGAGCTAGTTGAAATAGCACGTTACAGATTTGGAAAAATCTTGAGTATATCGAAAGTACTCCGAGAACATCACTCGTTACTGCTTGCTAGGGACACAAGTCTCTGAATTAGACCCATCAAAAAGTATTTTTGGGGTTGGGGATTTAGCTCAGTGGTAGAGCGCTTGCCTAGGAAGCGCAAGGTCCTGGGTTCAGTCCCCAGCTCCGAAAAAAAGAACCAAAAAAGAAAAAAAAAAGTATTTTTAAGAGTCTCTGTTTCCTTTCCTTCTTCTATCTCTCTGGTTCTGTCAGTGCCTGAATGATGTTTTCCCTCCTGTTCCGTCGTCAACGCAGAGAGATCTGCTTTAAAATCTGTTACTCATGGTGGATACTCTCATGGCAGGAGAGTCACAAGATCTAAGGGGATGGTTGAGCTTCAATAGTTTTCAACAAATTTGCTGCTCAACATTTATTGATCACACCTTGTATACTACAATACTCTAGATGCTATTGACCGGCAGAGGGCAAGCACAGGATCTGGGTCAGAATATGCTTTATGATTAGAGAAGCCATCTTAACAAACAAAAAGAGAAACATGATGCCTTAGCCAAAACTTGAAGGATAAACAGGCGTTAACCAGGTGGAGAAGGAAAGCAAGGTCTGTGGGCAGAGAAACCACCAGAAACAGACATAGAGGAAGGAGACAGCTGTGCATCATGCACGGGTTGGGATTTTGATTCACTCAATGAATGTGTGAGATGATATTATGATATGGAAGGAATTTCCTGCTGAGCTGGAACGATCTGCTAGAATTCCAATCTGCATCAGCTTTAATCGAGGAACTTAGAATTTCATTCCCATGTGGGACCCTTCATTAGCACCTGGTACACAGAAAGTAGGGTTGAGAAGTTCCTTTCTGAGCCTTCCAGGCATTGTCCGCCCCGATTTAGTCCACTTACTACTATTGACGGAGTGTAGAGAATGGACACACAGAAAAGAGAGCCCTACATCCAACTCCCTTCATCACATTTATAAATTAATATCTGCGGTGCTTTGAATAGGAATGGCCTCCATAGACTCATGTGTTTGAATGGTTGGCCCATGTGGAATGGCACTATTAGGAAGCGTAACCTTATTAGAGTAGGTGTGGCCTTGTTGGAGGAGTGGGTCACCATGGGGACAGACTTTAACGTCTCTATACTCAAGTTCTGCCCAGTGTGGAATCAAAGTGTTCTCCTGGCTTCCTTAGGATCAAGATGTAGAACTCTTGGCTCCTCAAGCACCATGTCTGCCTGCATGCTGCTATGCTCCCCACCATGATGATAATGAACTAGACCTCTGAACCTGTAAGCCAGCCCCAGCTAAATAAGAGTCGCCTCGGTCATGGTGTCTCTAAAATCCTAAGTCAGAGTTATTGTCGTTTTCCCTGACTAATTATGTTCTGGCGTCACAGCACACCAGTGGTTACATTTTGGGTCTTCTGGATCTTTGTGTCATGTATAATTATTTGGGTATATTGTCCTGTGCAGTAGACCCAAACACATTTGTGCCAATTGTCCTCCAAGGGCCATTGTCTGGGATTAGCTGGGCCTCCCTAACTCTGTGACAGGGAGGGTGAGGAACAGCAAAACAGTCCAAGAGCAAGAACACTTTGCCCTTGAGAACAGCTAGAAGGTAGGCTGTCTCCAACAGAGGTTAGAATGGCCTGTCCCATGTTATAAAACTCCCCGCAGAGGGAAAGAAAAGCTAAAAATGTATCCATGGGAAATTCCTATGTGAGAAGCTCATCCATAGAGAAAGCTCAGTCAAAATACCCAGCTTATTGCCCCAGCCTCCCCAGTCAGTTTCTGCTGGATGTTAGAGCCCATGAGTGGATGGTGGTTTCTCTAGCTGTGGCTGTATTTGTTCTTTTACTGAGGATCCTCACCCAGTGTGCTCTGCCAGGGGTCAGTGTTGGGAACTCTAGAACACCCTACGGGGTTCCCCAGTTCACTGCTGCTGGATGTTTTGAGCATCCAACATAATCATGTTTGCTCTATCTATCTATCTATCTATCTATCTATCTATCTATCTATCTATCCATCCATCCATCATATTCATCATCTATTGATCTCCATCTTTCTTCATATCTATAATATTTATTTAGCATGTCTATCATATCTATCAATCATATCTTTCACATCTATCTATCATATCTATTTACCATACCATATCTATCTATTGACCTATCTCACTTGCTATTTTTCTCTTACTTTGGCCTTCTGTGTACATAATAAATATAATAAATTCACTCATTCAAAACAAAATTATGGCCATCATATATTGTGCTGGCTACTTAAGTGTCAACTCGACACAACTACAGTTAACTTCAATTGAGAAAATGCTTCCAGAAGATAGGGCTGTAAGCAGGAAAGTCTTTTGGGCATTTTATTAATTGGTGATTGGTGGGGTAGGGCCCAGCCCAATGTGGATTAGAATTCCCCTGGTCTGGTAGTCTTGGGTTCTACCAGACTGAGCAAGTTATGAGGAGCGAGCCAGTGTGTAGACTCGCCATGGCCTCTGCATCGACTCCTGCTCTGTGTGAGTTCCTGTCCTGACTTCCTTTGATGATGAACAGTGATATGGAAGTGTAAGCCAAATCAACCCTTTTCTCCCCAAGTTGCTTTGGTTGGGGTGTTTCATCGTAGCAATGCGTAATACAGACCATGTTGAAATCAGAGTAACTCCGAGGTAACTCCCTAGAATTCCTGCATCAGAAAACATCCTCAAAGGAATCACATTACTGGTGAATCACTGTTTACTAAGCCAGTCCCTTTTATATTTCTTCTTTTCTTGTTCGGCCTCTCATTTCTTACTTCCCTCTAGCCCAGCCTCTCATGGCCTCAATCTAAGTATATCTTTCTTTTTTTCCCCCAAATGTCTCCCTCATTTGGAATTTTATAGCTCTGACTAGAAAACTTAAGTTCCCCCAGTATACATCACCCATGACAGGTGCCCTTTGTAAGAAAGCCCTCCCACGGTCCTTCAGTAAGATTAGACACATTCTCTATATCTCAAATTACATGGTCCTTATTGTTAATTGTTAGCTATGCTGTTACGTTAGTATGTTTTAGTCATGCAATGTCTGGACCTCCTAACACGGGGATGAAGGGCAGGGGCATTATCAAATGCTTCTTGCTCAAATCAGAATGAATCCTACCGGTTCATCCCAAGCCTGTACCACTTTGACATGCTCGACAAGGCGTAAAGCCCTGTCTGGTACAATTCCCTCAACATAGCTCTCTCAGGAAGCCCCTACCCATCCTTTATCCAAGGCCATGGAATACATGTTGTAAAACTTACAGAACATGGCCTGATATTTTTTCCATTTCTAGGGTAGGACACTGGAATGCATCCTTAGGGGGCTCAGCAATGCATTCCAAACCAATGATTCTTCTGATTGTCAAGTCCTCCCGTGGAGGTGCTCAGA
This sequence comes from Rattus rattus, assembly GCF_011064425.1. Lineage (NCBI taxonomy): Eukaryota > Metazoa > Chordata > Mammalia > Rodentia > Muridae > Rattus > Rattus rattus. The sequence goes on along the minus strand of NC_046156.1, from coordinate 59,467,419 downwards.
TGTGCAACACGGGTGTGAGTGCTTAAGGGTGAGCACACATATTAGCACTCCGAGAGCCAGAAATTTAGTTTTACTCCTACTCTCTTAGCACCTAGAGGACAAGGGTTTAAAATGCCTCTGGTTGGCCTTTTCTTGGAAACACAGCCTTATACCTGACAGTGATTCTCAGAGTTGAGAAGTAAGGACTAACTCCTCATCTAACACCTGAACTGTAAAAGCAAAGGACCCAGGAGTTTTATCTGGAATTCAGCTGACCTTGCTCAGCCCCACGGCATCCAGCCATTCATCCCATCAGTGGATCTGACATTTCTCACTTCTAAGCTATCTCTCTACCCCACTACCTCTCACCAAAAGGAGTTACAACACGCTTTGCCCTTCAGAGGCAACCCTTACAGCTGCTAAGATCCTCGCAGAAGCACCTGCCCTTTGAGCAGCAGCAGATCCAAAAGGTGGGGGAAAGGAGGATGTGACAGTGTCACCACACCTACTCACGTCACCATTATCACCCCCAGAAGTATCTGAAAGGATGTATTTGTGGTCCTAGGGAATGTCTGTAATTATGAGTTGAGGAAGGACAAAGTAAATGCATGGTAACACAACTGCTTTTGAAAATGTGATTTTATTGTGCTATGTTAATAGCTGTCCCTTGTGGACTAAAAGGAAACCCATTTGTCTAAAAACCTATGTATCAAGAGATGCCTGCTCCTTGGGTATCCCCCAGAGGGCACCAAAGACCTGTTTCTTTTTTTAGAACATGGGCACGAAACTTTCTGTGTGCCTCCTCTTGGGGGGTATAAATATAGGTTCTATTGCACAGACTTTCGAGGGCCAGCCTGGCTTGCAGGGATCTGGGAATCTGCATTGTAGCATTGGTTTTTGCTCTTGGCCAAATCTATGGATGTTGTAGAAGTCCATCTTAGGATTTCTGCTGCTGTGAAGAGACACCACGACCACACCAACTCTTAGAAAATAAAACATTTCATTGGGGCGGGCTTACAGTCTCAGAGGTTTAGTCCATTATCATCGTGGTGGGAAGCGTAGTATCATGTAATGCAGGCAGACTCGGTGCTAAAAGAGCCAAAAATTCTACATCTCAATTCCCAGCAGCAGGCAGCAGGAAACTGAATTTGTTTCACACTGAGTGATAGCTTGATCATTATAGATCTCAAAGCCTGTCTGCCTCCACAGTGGCACACTTCCTTTAGTAAGGCCACACCCCTCCATTAAGGCCACACCTCCTCCATTAAGGCCACACCTCCTCCACTAAGGCCACACCTTCTCCATTAAGGCCCCGCCTCCTAATTTTAACCACTCTACCATGGCCAAGCATTCAAAACATGAATCTATGGATGCCATAGCTGTTCAAACCACACAGCGTCTGAAGCATCTTTACTTGATTTTTGCTAAAAAGCAAATGGCGCTGATTGAGCTCCCTGATAGAACAGACAGTATCCAGTTTTCTGACATTGTCGAAGCTGGCAATAGAGAAAACTGTCCTGGGCTCATTATGTTCCGAATACTGCTTTCTCCAGGTGTTGTTTAACCTTCCTAAGTTCATCTGAAAAATGAACTAGGAAGATGAGCAGTAAAACAGAATTCATCAGTATGAGCAATTGATCTTCCACAGGCTCTAGCAAAGAGCTATAAGCATATAACTTAGGGTGCACACATTCTTGAAAGGGTCACCATTATGATAACTGAGCCCATAATCTTATATATAGATCATATTTTTAAAAATAAAATCCTGACTCCATATTTCTGTCTCACCTTCTCAAAGTCTCGAAGAGCCTGGGTCTGCACCAGAGGGGGCTTCTCAAATGCTCTCAAGGAGTGTGCCTGCCCAAAGGGGACCTTCTCGGCACTTCTCCAGATCTGCGACTGAACCGGAGGACCGCGATCTTTAGTGTTGCTGAGAAAAGCTGGCAACAATAGAACAATAAGAACAAAACAGAACAGTAAGAAAAGGAGCATACATAAGAAAGGCACATGGCTGTTCTAACTGGCACATTCCAGCAGAATTTCTGCAGAACACGAACCAATTATAGGTCATATAGGAAGAATTTACACACAATATCATATGTGGAGCTTATTACTAATGGTCTCTGGTGAATCCTGAGACATAGCTTATGACCATGCCTCTTTGTGACATGATGGCCATACTCCGTCTCTACCCACGTTGGTCATGTGAATGGACTGGCCAAGAAATCACACAATACGTGTGCACTATATGTGTTAGGAAACGAGGCCTTGTGACACTGCTTTTTCTGCTCTTGGCTTCTTACCACCTCAGCATTCACGATGCCGCAAAGCTCAGAGCAGGGGACACGGAAGGGTAAGGAATTGGTGCCCCCATCAAACATGACACAAGAGGGCCACAGACAGGGGCACAGCAGGGATTATGATCTGAGGTAAAAAAAAAAATGTAGAAAACGAGTCTTTTCTTGGCTGATAGAAGGAAACAACGAACTGCTATTAACCAAACTATTCTCTTGGCATTAAGAAGAGTAAGACTCACACAGACACACATGACATATGGAATTCCAGTCTGAGGACAAGTGAAAACAAGTGGACCCTGGATGGTCCTGACTTCATTGAGAAGTTAGCTATGGCCCTGACTTCATTGAGAAATTGACTATGCCTCTGACTTCATTGAGAAGTTGGCTATGGCCCTGACTTCATTTAGAAGCTATTTAGACACAGGGATAAAGTAGACTTTAGAGTGTATCATCCCTCTGTGCTTTTTCTTCCCCTCTCTCCCTCCCTTCCCCTGTCTCCTCCTGCCCTGGTTGTGGACTTGCCAGAAGAACTGTGTCACAGTTTCAATCTTGAATGTTCCTCAGAAGCCCAAATGTTAAAGGCTTGCTGGATAGCCTATAGCACTGTGGGAGGGGGGAACTGGGGCCAATAAAAGAAAGACAGGCCTCTGGGGGCAAGTCTTTGAAGAAGTTACTGGATCCCTGGGCCTTTGCCTCTGTCTTGCTCCTCAGCTGTCATGGAGTGGGCATGTTTCCTCTACTGTGGACTCCTGCTCCGAAGGCCTGCCTCACCACAGGCCACGTGGGAGGCAGCCAATCAACTACAGGCCCCTGAAACTGGGAGCCAAAGGGGATCCTCCTTTCCGGCTGCTCTGAAGAAGCACAGATGTGCTCCTATCACCTTCCTAGAGCCTTAGCGTGAGCTCGCAGACATTTAAACCATGCGTGTTAAATGGAAAGGGAAGTTTGAAGAAAAAATAAAGGTGAATCTGCAAATTATGAAGATTAGAAAATAGAAACTTCTACTCTTCTGCAGAGAAAGAGAGAGAGAGAGACAGAGAGAGACAGAGAGAGAGAGAGAGAGAGAGAGACAGAGACAGAGAGAACTGTCTGTACTTTGTTTTACATTCCTGACTGGCCCATGTGCAGTGGTGAATGCACTGTAATTATGATAGCATTAATATGAATAGCTATGATATTTAGGAAGTGCTTATTTCTAGACAAGAATTTTGATTATTTAATCTTATCTCTGAGAGTGACATCATTATTATACCCATTTTAATGGGGCCTCTGGGTAGAGATTTCACTTTGATGGCATAATTTATTTTACTCATTTGTAAGCAACTTTAATCTTGCAAGCCTAGCCTCATTAAAAGTACGAAGAATTCACAGAAGTATTTGTGTTATGATTGACTGCACTGTGCTGTTTCCTAGCACATATAATTACATACAGGGGATTTCCAACTAGGGAATTATATACTTCAGTGATGCGTGCAAATTTGGAAATTCATAAAAATTTGAGGAGACTCCCGTTACAGACTGGAAGAGCCCCAAATCAAGGGAACGATAATCGGTAAGAAACTGACTAGAAAGGGCGTGGTCCACAGCATTCTTACCTGCTGCACTGCTGGTTCTGGGCACCATCTCTCCATCATCTTCTCCAAAATAATGTCTGTGAAAGGAAACATTTGTTAATTCATATAATTAATGATATGTGTTACAAGGCTCCTATCCCTGACATATGAGACAGCTGTGCGCTAGTCTCACCCATTTCTTCACGGGTACTCATTACACTCTTGCCACAGATCTTAACTGCTGTTGTGATCAACAATGGCAAAAGCATAGAGAACTTAACTAGTTGGGCCTGGTGAGAGAGACCATTGAAACCATATAAGGAGGATATCAGCCCTATGAAGAGCAGGAGCAAAAAGATATTCTCTCAGGAGGCAATGGCAAGGGTCCTAAGTCAAGAAGGTCTCTGAAGTGTTAGAGGAATGCAGGGAGCAACCAGACCAAGCTCAACCTTCATGGAGAATAAATAATAATAAAGGATCAAATCCTTATATTTCACATAGATTGTTCTAGATGCTGAGTGAGGCTATGAGAAGTGAGGGGAAAAAAAGAACGGCATTCTAGTTCATTTCTCTGCTGCTGTGATAGATAACATGACCAAAAGCAACTTGGAGGAGGAAAAGGTTGATTTCAGCCTACACTCCCAGGTAACAATCCATCCCTAAGGAAATTCAGGAAGGAACTCAAGCAGGAGCTTGGAGCAGAAATCATAAAAGAAAGCTGTTTGCTGGCTCAGGCTCCCTTTGCTCCTGGCTTGTGTTCTAGGAATGGGACCGCCCACAGTGGACTGAATCCTCCCACATTGATCATCAATCAGCACAATTCCCCACAGCCATGGCCACAGGCCAATCTAAGCGGAGACTCCCTCTTCTGAGGTGACTCTTGATTGTGTTGAGTTGATGATGAAAAGTAGCCAAAGGCATATGGGGGGCATTGATACCTCAAGTAAGAAGTGTGAGGGTTTAATAGGAAAAACATTAACGAAAACATTAGTAATGTCATGGTCCAGGAGCCAGAGCTTCATCTGCAAAGTACAGACAAGCACTGTCATCCTTTACACAGAGAGGACAAAGATCACAGAGAACAGTCAATAAGGACTTGCCAAATACCCACATGTTGCTAGGTGCTGTTTCGTTTGAGTTTTTGTTTTGGGGACTTTAGGAAATACTGGAGATTCAGCCCAGGGCCTCCTGCCTGCTAACTCAGTGAGCACTGAGCTATAGCTCCCAGCCCCAAAGATCAGAGTTTTTATTGAAGCTAAAAATTAAAAACAATACCAGAAAATAACAGTAAACAAGATTCAACAATAGATTTCAGTTTTCAAAAGGGACAATTAGTCCAGTGAGGATGAAAAATATTTTAATTTTGCTTAGGGGTATCGTTTGAAAATAGATTTCTTTTTTGGTATAGGAGTACTTGGGGACGAGTTCTACAAAAGGGTGAGTGTGTAAATGGAGGACACGACCACTTGGAGGCGTGGTTGAGAGGAAGGTTTCTATTGTAGACGCGAGGCAAAGCACAGCCGGAGGCACCTGGAGGAGTCCAGAGCAGAGAGAAAAAGCCGTCGATTGAACAAGGCCAACGGACTTGGGAGGAGGGGAGAAAGAGATAGGGGGAGTGAGAGAGGAGACAAAGACAGAAGAAGACCAAGAGGGAGGGGACCAAGAGAGCACATAGCAAAATAGTAGGGTTATAAGGGAATGAGAACCCAGGGAGCTCATGAGCTGTAGAGGTTTAGGGGAGGGAGCATACAGGCCTGGGATGGGGTGAGAAGAGCTGAGAAGTGCCACAGGTACTTGTGCTGTTGAGAGAGCCTGAAGGCTGCCAGTCACACTGGTGTGCTAATACCACAGAAATAAAGTGATAAGGATTGGGCTCCTTTGGTAGAGGGGAATGGAAAGGGCCCCAGAATTGGGGGCAGTGGATTTTTCTTCAGATGTGATAGTGACGGGACAGGGAAGATGGATGTAGGGAGGGGCTGGGTGTACAGGTAAGCAGCGGCAGATGAGGCTGCAGTGTTGAGTAGACAAGGCTACTCCGTGGAGCACTGAGCCGCTATGGGGGTATAGGAGAAGCCGATAGCATCAAATGCAAAGGCTCTCCAGGGAGCAACTAGAATGCCAAACAGATGTTCTATGCTGAGCAGAGTGAGGGGAGGGGTCACAGACTGGATAAAGCCTTTCAGGACGCTGGAAAGCACTGACTCACTGGGGGGGGGGTCTATGAATCAGAAAGATGAACGGAGTGGCTTAAGGTTTGAAATTGCCTTTGGCTACCGTTTGGACAGGCTGGGTGGGCACACAAGTAAGGCAGGGCCAGAGATGGCTGCAATTATTCTTCAGAGAGGCGCTTTGTTATTGGACATATTATTCTTTAGGCTTTTGGGTATCCCCAGATGACTGTAAACAAAACGAACTCTGCAGACAATGCTTTCCAGGGCTTCTCCTTTTAGAAGACAGACAATAGTCCAGGGAGACAGAGGGGGACTCTGGCATTTGTTTGGAAATTGATGTTTGCCTCAGGGAAACATCAACATAAATCTTCACTCTGTTAACCAGATGGGCATGAAAATATCAGACATGACACATTTGGAATGCACACAACTGGAAATTTTCTATTAACCGAAAGTAGATCACCAGCGCCCGTTTTCCCGGCCCTCCGCCCTTCTTTTATCCTTATTAAAAAGTCTCCCTGCGAGGGAGCCACGCCACGGAAGAGAGAAATGTATGCACCATTTTTAGATTCCCTCCCGTGGAAGTGAAGATGGAAAAAGATGTCAAAACTACTAAGCAGAATAATGGCTTGCGATTTGTATAAGGGGAAATTTATCATCAGTTGCCACTCACTGAGCATGCGTGCTCAGTTCAGGCTGTCCTGCTGTGAGAGGCCCAGTCAACCTCCAGGCCAAATCCACCCATCAACCTGTTTTGTTCTGTTCTCACCGGGGTGACATACTTCTACACTCCCTTGAAAAATAAAGGGTCTACTTCTTCACACACCCCCTTTAAATAGAACAGACAAGTATTTTCCAGCTTGCCACAGCTCTGTTCCTCCCAACCTACTCCTTCACAGGCTACCTAAGGATGATGCCCTGGTGCAGACAAAATGCAGATGGAGTCTCGCTCCTGCTTTTAGACAAATGGGCAATCTCTCCGCTTCAACACTCAATTCCTTAGCATGCGTGTAAATGCTTACACATCATTTTTACCTTTCGGGGCCTTTATTTCCTCAAATACTCACAAAAGCAGAGTATGAGTTTCTATTTTCTTATCTAATTACAGATTCTATTGTGACAGTTTGGATCTGAAATGCCCCACCGCACTCCCATTCCTTACAGCTCCAGCAGCAGTACCAAAAGGTGACAGAAACTCCAGGAGCTGGGACTTTGGTTAAGGAAGTAGGTCACCTTGCATATATCTTGTCCCCAACTGTCCCTCACTCTTTCCTGCCTCCTGGCCAATAAGAGGAAGGCAGCCTTCCTCTCTCACTCCCTCATTCTGCTGGGTTCTGTCTCATCAGAGGGTCCACAATGGAGCCAGTGATCATGGACTTAACCTCAGAATTGATTAACCCAAAACAAATCTTTCCCCTTTTAACTTGTGTTTGTCTAACATTTTGTCTCGGTGATAGAATACTGACTAGTCTAACATTTCACAGCAAAATGCATTTTAACACTCTCCAAGGATCTAAGGTATTTTCCAGACACTCTCTTGCTCAATCCTCCTTGCTCTGTAGAGTCCAGATGATAGACCAGGGGCAGGTTGCAACAAAGCAGTGGGTATCACCCCTCCCTAAGGCCTCCCTTTCCCCCACCCACATGCACGCACTCGGCTTGCTGCCTGAGGTATGGATCAATAACTGGAAGGATGGAAAGGCCAATTTAGATGGGACCGAGTTAAAAGGCATACTCATAATCTCCCAGGAGAGTTTTGAAAAATCACTTTAGCTCTATTAACAGCTCAAGTTCTCTCTCTTAATGCCAGACAGTAGGCAGTCTCCACTGCTGGAAAAAGGCTGGGAAGGAATTTGATGCTTCCCAGGGGAAGGAAGTAACCCTCGGGCAGAAACGTTGAGCCTGGGTCTAGAGGGTTGCCATTTGAGACATCTGATAAGCCCAAGTGCGGCGAGAATTGACGGAGAGTTGAGACAGACCCCAAGCCTGCACACGCATGTACGCACACACCATATGGTAAGTACACAGGTATGTTCTTCTGTTTTAGCCAAGATATATGTGTGTGTGTGTGTGTGTGTGTGTGTGTGTGTGTGCACGTGCACGCCCCTTCTCCTAGTTTCTGAAATCAAACTGTTTTTAGATTTAAATACAAAACACAAAACACAAGTCCACAAATGGATCAGGTTCAGCTAGCACGCTGTCCGCCAGGGCCCTGATGGCTCTCCCACACAGGTATCCATACACAATCATTTCCCTCAGATCTTTTCAAGAGAAATTCGCTTTCCTGTGTAAGTGAGGAACAGCCTCACCTTTTGCTTTCTCCCTAACCTTACTTTTCTGTTGATAACAAGACGATTCTATGAAAATCACATGCCCTGGTGACTTGCCAAGACAACGTTCTGTTTAATTGGAAGAACCAAGAATCTCCAAGCACGGCCCACTCACAAGCTGCTCACTTGCTTGATTTCCGTGTGCCATCTCACCCAAGTTTCCTGGATCAGCTGAGAAGCAACTGGTGTGATGTTCGACTCAAAATATCGATACTTTGTATCTTACATCACTGGCGCTCTCTTCCTGTGGTTCTCCAAGGCCATTAGGTTGGAAGTTATCAGGACAACCATCTGCTACTACTCCCTGACACTCTGATGCTGTCAGACTGAGTGATGGCTCCTTTTAATCATTTTTAGGAATGGTAGTTACTTGAAGGAATATCCAAGACACTCAAGTATGCTTCGCTTAAGTTCGGCTCCTTTGAAGAGCCAGTTCCACACTGGCCCACTAGTCAAGTTGCTCCTGATACCGGGGAGCAAGGTGGGGGCCTGGGATCCTTCCTCCATAGCAAAGAGCAACACTGTGATGGGGCCCACTGTGCTGTCTTTTCTAAGGAGCAGATGACCCTCCTTTGCCAACTGTGCTTTTGGTACCATCATCTGATCCCATCAATGGAATGTTCAGAGTGAAAGGAGTCACCAACCCATTACCCATCGCTTCAACACCTAGTTTCTTAATACATGAGATAATTATATTTTGGGACCAACCAAGATCATGTCCAAACCCACTTGGAAGGTGTGGATGCCAGTCTAGGTTCCACCATCCTCTTTTCTTTAGCCTAACCTATTGGACTAATTACCCTAGGGTTGACTTTTCTTCTTATAGGAGTGGAAAACTATCCCAAATATGGCTGTTCTCAAGCTCCTTCCCCCAGGCCGTAGGCTTGGATGCAGTCCTGAGTATCTTCCTGGACCTCCCTCCCTCCCTCATTACCATCTGTGCTCAGCATCTCCAAGACAAAGGGCAAAAACCAGCTTTTCTATCTTTTTGGTTCACTTTTATAAACACAGTTTGAAGGCAGAGTAGTATGTTTGAGCAGTATGTACAACCAAAACCTGGGACTTGTTGCTATTGCCATTTTTATAGGAATTTTGTATGTGTATTGGTGTGTATGTGCAGGTAAGAATGGCTTGTGTGTGTGTGCACGCATGCGTGTGTGTGTATGTGTATGTGTATGTGTGTGTGTATGTATGTGTGTGTATGTGTGTGTGTGTGTGTGCATGCATACATGTGCATATGGAGGGTGGTGGAGTTTAGCATCAGATGTTTTCTCTCTCTTTCCTTCTCTTTTGGAGGAGACAAGAGGCAGGGTCTCTCAGTGAAACTGGAACTTGCTGGCTTGTTTAGCTATACAGCATGACTATCGAGTCCCAGGAATCCTCCTGTCTTTGCAACTCTGGCTGGAATCGCAGGTGTGTACCATACCAGCACACTTGGCTCTGTGTGGGTGTTGAAGGCTTCACCCTTACACAGCAAGCGCTTTACCAACACAGCCATCTCCACGGCCTTGTTTTTAGAGTTTCCAGCTACATATGCTTGTGTGGAGGTCTTCATGCAAGGCACTAGAAATAAAATAGAAATTATGGATCTTGTCATCCTATAATAGATTCGGAGACTAAGGCACATGGTTCAAAGAGATAATTGTGAGAATAAAGTCTTTAAAGGAATTTCAGAAATATCTTCCCAGGGACAGATGTCCAAGAAAGCCATGGAGAGCAGAGAACATGGATTGAATCTAGGTCTTAAAGGACAGCTGTAAGCATGGAAGGCAACATGAGGACAGGCTGAAGACAGGGAGACCAAGGGTGTGCTCAGTGGTTTGGTTCCCCAGCCTACCCATAAATGGCTTTCTAGGGCTCATTCCTGGTCCATGTACTTCCTTTTCCTCAAGCTTTTCTCCCAAAGTCTTGGCTCTCAAATGAAAACCAAAGGCAGAAAACACTTCATGTCTGCCCTCACACAGTATATCTTTACCTGACTACATCAAACATCGTTGTTGTTTAGATCTCAAAGGCGTGAGAAAGGCCAATATGCAAATTAGTCTTAGTCGCCAGCTTGTGGCGCTATTGGAAGGTGGTGAAATCTCGGATGGGTAGGGTCTGATGGAAGGAAGTTGTTGTATTGTGTGCCATATGGAGGGGGTGTGGGTGAGGAAGGATTCAATTTTCTTCAACGGGCTGGCCGTTTTGAGTTTGAGCATGCTCCAGTATCTAGGCAACACAAGTTGGACTTGTTTTTTCCCTTGTGGGGAGTGGAGAGATCACAGGAGTGCGGTGGGAGACCTGGAAGGACTCAAACAACCAATAAAAAAATATATTGGAAAAAAAAGAAGACCTCAGCTTGCTTTCTCCCTTTGCTTTGTGAGCTCCACATGGTGAACAACTTTTCTCTACCATGTACTCTTGCTGTCACCAGGCCTAACGCCCCTAACAATCACAGATTAAAATTACTGAGGCTGGAGCCAAAATAATCCTTCCCTTTTTGAAGGCAGTTTAGCTCAGATATGCTGTCACAACAGTGCAGTGACTAACACAGAAAACTGATGCAGGGAGCGGGGTCATTGACGTAGCAATGTCTGATGATGAAGCTCAGAAGCCTTGGAGCAGTTCTCGTGAGATCTTAGCTCAGAACGGGACTGGGGAATGCAGTCTGTGAGGACAGAGCTGACTGAATCGCTCTGCTCGGCTTCGTACTAACTTTGCAATGTTTTCTAATCTTCCGGTTCCTTCTCCGTCTCTGGCTTGCTCTGCCTTCACCTGTGTCTAGCCTGTCCTCTCTGCAGCCTGTCTCTGTACCCCTGTACAACTGTTCCCTAAAACTGCCTCCTCCTTTCGGCGCTGCTCCTTAAGCGGCTTTCCCTTCCTCTCTTCTCGTGAGAGTTGGGCGTATCCTATTCTGTCAACTCTTTCCCTGATTCGTCACTTTGTCTGCCACTCGATTTGACGTCACTTTCAAACATGGGTGCTTCCTTCTACAAACCAACTTTAGATTAAAGATGCGTACTAAGGGCGTGTCTGTTTCCAGCCCGAGGGACTAATGGTGTGTGCTGAGGGATGAGGTACACCCCAACCAGAAACATTTCTTTTTTTCAGTAAATTACACAATCTTGGGATTCATACTGTGATCAAATATCCTGTAGCAAGGAAACATGCCTTAGAGAAAGGCTAGAGGCTTAGGGAGGTCTAAAAAACACACACCACACAACTGTCTCAGCCAGTGTTCCATTGCTGTGAAGAGACACCATGACCACAGCAACCCTTATAAAGAAAAGCATTTAATTGAGGCCAGCTTACAGGTCAGAGGCTTAGCCCATTCTCCTTATAGCAGCAAGCATAGCAACACATAGACCGACATGGTGCTGGAAAGTAGCTGATTCTACATCAAGATCCACAAGCAGCAAGAAGAGAGCGAGACTGGGCCTGGCTAGAGCATTTGAAACCTCAAAGCCCAGCTTTATACACCCGATTCACCAAAGCCACACCTCCTAATAGTGCCACTCCCTGCTAACCTGGAATTCAACTCTAAGAGGCCATTCTTATTCAAACCAACACAGCAAGGGAGCGTTTTCTCCAATTTTATCAAAAGATTCTGAGAGAGAGAGAGAGAGAGAGAGAGAGAGAGAGAGAGAGAGAGGGGGAGGAGGGAGGAGGAGGAGGGAGGGAGGGGGGGGAGGGAGGGAGGAGAGAGAGAGAGAGAGAGAGAGAGAGAGAGAGAGAGAGAGAGAGAGAGAGATGGTTGTTGGTGGTGGTGGTAGTAATGGTGGTTAGGATTTGGGGTGGGATGGGATTGGTTTGCTTTTGAGGTGAGATCTCCCTATAGTTCTGTCTGTCCTGGAGCTCACTAAGCAGATCAGGTTGGCCTCAAATTCACAGAGATCCTCCTGCCTCTCCCTCCTCAGACCTGAGATTAAAGGCTTGTGCCACCACATTTGGCTTGGACAATGTGTTTTAGCTTTCACTGCTTTTACTAGTTAATGACCATTAAAGACAAAACATCTCAGTGGTTAGGTTTAAGCAAAGGCTTGCAGTATGATAAGGAATTTTCTGACAGTTGCTGGTTACTGGGGTCTCCACATTGTTAGGCATCAAACCAAACATACATTCTGCCTTCATTTCCGTGTTGTTGAGAAGGCTCGCGTCTCCTTTGAGAGGGAAGGGAGATGACCCAGTTCTCAAGAGCAGCTGTTGCTCTTCCAGAGGACCCAGGTTCAGTTCCCAGAACCCACAGAGTGGCTCACAACTAAACTATCTGTTGAAGCTTCCTTCTGACCCAATGGACACGAGTCACAGAGGCAAAGCATTTATAAATATAATATAAAATAAATAAATCTAAAAAAAAGACTCCTTTGATATGTCTTTCTAGATTCTATCTGATTCAAGTGAAAGAAATTTCCTAAAGGTCGATTTTTCATATTTTTATTTCTAACCACATTCAATCCTGCCAAATGCAAAATGGCTAAAAGGAAATAGTAACTGTGCCCTGGGCTTGTTTTTGTAACACATGATAGGTTCTGGCCCTGAAAACTTGTAAATGATAGGCTTTTCACAAATGGCGTTAACTTGACAATAAAGACATCTACAGGTTACCGCATTAGAATCGCCTGGGCACAACTTTACAAAGCAACACCTTTTCTTACACTGAAACACTGATTAATGACCACGATAATTATTATGGAGATCCGCCACACCCATCACTAAGGCTGCCGCCACAGTCTAAGGGGTGTCTTACACTTTCCAGGCACTGTTCAACCACATTCTGTAAAACAGACGCCCTCACTCTGATTCTACAGGTGAGGAAGAGGCCTGGAAAATAAGAGGCCTTCAGCAATACCACACTGGAACATGGATCTAAAAACTGGTATGACTCCAGATCTTGAAAAAGTAGTTAACATAAACATAGATTTATGTTATTTTCAATTATGTGCGTACCCGTGTATCTGTATGTGGGTCTGTGCATGTGAGTGTAGTTGCCCATGGAGGCCAGAAGAGGGCATTAGACTCCCTGGTCTGGATTTACATGTGGCTGGGAATCACCCAATAGACAGTGTAATCTGAAGTTGGGTCCTCAGCAAGAATAGAAAGCGCCTTTAAGGGGTTGGGGATTTGGCTCAGTGGTAGAGCACTTGCCTAGGAAGCGCAAGGTCCTGGGTTCGGTCCCCAGCCCCGGAAAAAAAAAAAAAAAAAAAAAAAAAAAAAAAAGAAAGCGCCTTTAACCATTCAACCTCTCCAGCCCCTCCAGACCTTTTCCCTGTCCACATACCCTACTTATATCCGTGCATGAATGCTTCCTCTGTGCCTGTCTTAAGTCCAGGGATATGAATCCTGAGCGGCTAAGAGAAAGGCACGTTGAGCTATCTGCTGTGCCAAGACGATGCAATGGAGATTCAAAACAAATTTGTTTCTTGGGACAACTCATGTATGAAAAGCAGCCTATACTCATATCTAGTCTAACAAATGATACTTACAAAGAAATTAAAATCCCAAAAGAGAAGCGCTGAGCAGGGTTTATACATGTCTTATCCTGAAAAGTGTCTCTAACCAAATTTCTCTAGACTATTTACATTTTCCCCAAGCCCTAGATGATAACACTGGGTCTTATTCCCTACAGTCAAAGAGAAGGAACTAAAACGCATTAAAGTTGATGGAGACAGACATAATCAAGGCCATTTGTGAATGTCTGAGACCACATCTCAGGCCCCCTATTCACTGGCCAAGGGAGACAGCAAGTGTATCCTCCAGGCTTCAAATGTTGCCAAATACTCCTACCCTACAATTTGACACAGGAATCACAAAAGGACGCCATTCAAATGCAAATAGGGTAGAAGTCACAGATGTTGAGCGAGGGACTATTGTGAAATAAACACACTGAGATCATCATTTTTCTCATCTCAAGACCCATCATTATAATCTCTGCAAGTGAGGATGCTGAATTAGCAAAGCCCCTCACAACACACAGCACGTTATTGGGAGCGCCCCAACATGTTAAGCATGGACGGACTTGCAGAAGCTTCCACTTCTCCCCAGCACAGTTACAGCCTTCACTTTGTACAGTCTCTCCATGAAAGTGTCCGTGACCAAACGCATCTCAGGAGGCAGTCTGTAGACTGCTCATCCGAAACTGCTACAGTGCATGACAAGCATCACTCACAGCCGTGACCGCATGTGTGCACACAGCCTCCAGGATTTAGGATCTGTCTGTCTCTCTCTCTCTCTCTCTCTCTCTCTCTCTCTCTGTGTGTGTGTGTGTGTGTGTGTGTGTGTCTATGTCTGTCTCCCTTTAGGAAACTATTTTTGCATGCCGCCACCGGTTGCGGTTCAGAGAAATGATTTCATATTGTCGAAGGTAAAGGCAGTTCAGGTGACTATTTTCCTCACTCTGCCTTACCAGGCCATCAGACATTCAGCTTTCTAACAACTTCCCTCTGCCTCTTTGAATCAGCAAGGAGACAGGTGAGACATCTGTACATCGTTAAAAAGATGCATTAAAATCACCCGGTTTGGCTTTGGCCAGGACACCAGGGAGGGTCTTTCTACACACTTCCAGAACCTACCTTTTGACTTCTCCTTTGGGTCCTGCCAGTGCGGTCTGTGGTCCTTGTGGTCCTCAGTTTTCACTAATGACTAATATCCCCGTGCTTGGGCTGCGGTGAAGAGATCGGCTCGGTCTACTACAGTGCTACACTGGCTGTTTTTATTCCCTTTCTATTTGCTTTTGATTCATACAGTCTTTCAATGTTTAATTTCTTTGTCTATAGTTAATGAGTTTTAAAGAGCTACATGATCCTTACGGAAATCTCAAAAAAGAAAAAAGAAAAACAAGTCATTTGTTAAATGTCACTACATACAGACCACATTTAAAAAGATTTTTATATTTTTACTTTTAATTGTTCTTCAGTTTTGTTTCTATAAATCTATAAATGAAAAATCACAAGGAGCAGGTGATCCCTAGATAGTTTTTACTTTTACATTTGTGTGTGTGTGTGTACATGCATGTGTGTGCATATGTGTGTGCATGTGTGTGTGCATGCGCACACATGCGGTACACGTACTATGACACACTTGTGGAGATCGGTGCACAACATACAGGAGTTGGCTCCCTCCTGCCACCATGGGTTGCAAAAATAGAACCAGACTGAGCAGAGTGCCCTCCTACCCCCTGAGCCACCTCTCCAGCCCTTGCTTTTGTTCTCATTCTATTAAAATACAAGGTTGTAAGGAGGGGCCGGAGAGATGGCTCAGCAATCAAGAAAACTTGTTCTTCTCTCAGAGGACCCAGAGTCAATCGCCATTCCAGTCCGAGGGGATCCAACATTCTCTTCTGGCCTCTACAAACTCCAGGCACGTGTGTGGTGTACAGACACACAAGCAGGCATAACACCCTCGTACCAGAAAAGGCAGGGGGCTTTTTAAAAAAAGAATGGTATAAGGGATGCTCTTTCACAGGATGAGTTCAGGAAAGTAGAAGAAAGGGAGGGCGCAAACAGGAAGAGGAAAATTACAGATTGTTCTGAAATTACAAGTACAGCTAGAGTCAGTATCTCTACATGGACTGATAAAGGACCAAGACAGCCTAGAGAGTTCTAAGGGGATACGGCTCTCACCAAGGCTTATGGACTCTTAGGTGCTAGAAACGGCAAAATAGTGCTTAGAAAGTAACTTTCACAGTTCACTCTGAGTACAGGCTCCACAGAGAAAAGAAGGAGCAGAGAGCCTGGGTGGTATGGGGGAGCCAAGGAGCTAAAGTAAGCAATGAGGTAAATAAACTCAGTGTTCGAAGAGACAGGGAAAGGGATGGGGGGTGGAGGGGCCTATGGGTGTCAGAGAATACATCATCAGGGTTGAGATTCTTTTTTTTAATTGTTATTTTATGCACATCAGTATTTTGCCTGCCTGTATGTCTGTGTAAAGAAGTTGGAGCCTCTGGAACTAGAATTATAGACAGATGTGAGCTGCCATGTGGGTGCTGGGAATTGAACTCAGATCCTCTGGAAGTGCAGCCGGTGCTCTTAACCACTGAGCCATCTCTCTGGCCCTCAGGATTGAGCTTCTTTAGGATAGAGAATAAGAGATGAGGATGCCCCCAAGGAATGCCAGTGTTTGCACCATACTCAAGCAAACTCAAGTTAAAGAACTGTGATGAGAGGGCCTTGAAGCAAGGCTGGGAGCCATGTGAGAGAGTCAGCATCATTCACTGTCAGGCACCCAGCTCTAAACGTATGTATCATAGCACAAACTGCCCGCACTTCCTAAGCAATGGCATCCAACTTGGACGCACAGTGGTGCCAGGCTTTGCTCTCCTGTTGTATCCACTTATAATAAGGCAACACCTGAGAGATAATCAGGCTTTCAGGGAATGGTATCTGGAGAATTCTTAACCGAAGATTTACTGATGGTCTAGGCACAAATAATGAGTCCATTGTCCCATCAAATAAGATCATGGAAAATACTAAATAAATCAAGTAGGCTCAAAGTAATACAGAACAGACAGAACCGACTATAGAAAACACCAAGAACTTGCTTCTGAAAACACTTCCCAAAGGAGGCAATGACGAAGCTAACCACAGAGGATAAACAGTTACCCTAGCAAAGGCAAGGCTAGGTGTGTGGGCGGGAACAACCGGTATATAAAGGCCCACACATAATAATTTTAGATCAGGGTGTATAAAGTGGCAATCACTGTATAACCAGCTCCCTGGGGCTGCTGGCAATGTTATTCCCATGAGACCAAAACCTGGGGAAGCTCAAGTAAGGCACAGAAGACTCTTGGAACAAACTCAGTTTAAATATCTCATGATGTCATTTGGCGCACCCAAATGCACACTTCTTTCTGTTATAAAACATACAAAGACTTAGCTCAAAAGATGTAAGGGATGATACACCTAAGTCCATAAGCAAATGTAACATTTTCCCTTTTCCTTGTAACAGGCATCCTAACACATTGTATGAATAATTTTGCTGTATCCTAAATCTACGTCTTAATTACTCATGTCCCTGTGTTATGCTTATTACGGTCTTAATGTCCAATACTGCTAGAGACTAACAACAACAATAGAGTGTTTTCCCCCAAAGGAGGGTAAAGTAGAAATGTTGGTACTAACTTACCTAGAGATGCGCCACTTTATGTCATGCACGCCAGTTATACTCCCTCTGTCTCTCTGTCTCTCTCTATCTCCTTCTGTCTCTGTCTCTGTCTCTGTCTCACTGTCACATGGGAATCCAGGTCTTCAAAAGACACTTAAACTGTAACTTATCTGTCTGATAGGAACAAACACAACTCACAGAATATTCAATGCATTTTCAAAAACTGGAAGTGTTTAATCCCACTGTTCTACTTCTGAACATCGATCGTCTAAAAAAATCCCATCAAAGAAGATGCTTTCAGCATCCAGACATCTGCTGGGGGGTTATAACAGTTCAAGGTGGGAAATTGGAAGGCCACAATGCAGCCAACTTGAGCTTGCAGATCAAAAGCAGATTCCCCAGCCTTTGGTACCCAGACTTAGTAGAAGTGGGGCGAGTCTCGACATTTAGAGTAGGAAATGGTGAAGCGATGTGCTGTGATCCCACCACATGGCCCGTTACTGCCCGTGATGAATACAACACGTAGAGCAACAAGCAGGAGAGCAGTGGGCGTCCAGCTGGGTTAACTGAAAGGTGTCACAAACTATGATAGTACTACAAAGATGTGTGTGGTGGTTATCACTGTAAACATTCATTGTAGTCTATGAGCAACGATGATTTGGCTATGAGGGCATAGAAACAAATGGCATTGTATTTGTCCTGCTGACTGGAGATCGCAGAAGATGCTGTGAGGCAGAGGGAACATGGCACCACATGCCCCAATGTTTTAAAATAGGATCGGGTGTAGCCACCTTGGGTCACCATGACATCTATTTTTTACTTTGGACTTTTTTTCTAACTTTAAATGTTATTTGAATTTTTGCCCGAGACAACACGTGAGACGGCCTGAGCCCAGTTGGGAATCTTATTTATAAGACGGATGGATTTTCATGTGGGTGGTGTCTTAAGACATCATCTGAGGGTCAACACAGACACAGGGAAGTGACCTCCCAGGATGAGGCGGATGCCAGGATGAAATGCAGTCAAGTCCTGCTTCCAGAGTAAAGTAACCTTCCCGGTCTCCCCCACTCAGCCTAGGTGGCTGACAGGAGTGGGGGCCAGCAGTCTACCCTGATCTAGTTCTGGGAAAAAGGAGTGAAAGCAGCGACCGAGACAAAGTCCCCGGGCTGCAGCCAAGTGTAGAGCACGGTTGCCAAGGCAGAGATTTTCCTCCTCAAAACACAGAAAATTAATTGCTAGCACTGATGAATATTCAACGGGAACTCACTGTCTAAAGACGCCTCAGTAATAGAATTAGGAAAGCCAGCATTTTCCTACTACAGAATGCTATGTGCAAAATGCCAGTCAAGCAAGACAGCAGCATCATGTAACTGCTGTGCATACTAATTCTGAACAGTAGACAATCACACAACCTCCCTGGCCTCAGAAGCCACATCTGTAAAATGGGGCAAAGTGCCATCTCTGGCTCTGACTAGCCATTTGTCAGCAGGACTCTTAGTAGCTCCCGTGGATTCAACCAAGATGAGAGTCAGCAAAGAGTAGAACAAACACAAGAAACTACTAATGGGATCTGGTGGGTGCAGTACGCCTATGGCTGGTGAGTATCTCGTCTGACTTGAAGTTGCGCTTTTGACTCTATAGCGAAGGAGTGAAACCACATCCTGAGCCTGGACCATTGATTTTCTTGGTTCATTGTTGGTTTTTTTTGCCTTCTCCAGATTTTCACCGCCTCGCAAAGCAGATACAAGTAATGTTTACATCTTATTAAATCTAATTACAGGGCACGTGAAACAACAGAGGAATATCCTTTTCTTTCCTAACCTTCCATCTTAAAGGCTGCTCTTGAATAAGGAAGTTTTTTTCCCCTCTTTCTTCTAGTTCTTCGTTCAGGCAACTTGTATAAAAGTCACATATGACTTGCTCCACTTACTCAGAGTCCCCATATGCCACAAGCAAGAATATTCCCACCCAAAAAGGGAAGAGAATTAGTAATGACTTTTCCAGTATTCATCAGTGTGCAGACTGAACAAGGACATCCCAAGGAGGTCCTAATCACCAGAGCTTGTGAATATGTCACTTCACATGGCAATAGGGACTCGACGACATGACCGTGAGAAGAGACCATCTGAGATTATGTGTTTTACCCCAAAGTGGTTGCCAGGGTCCCTATAAGGAGGACATGGGGGTGTTTGAAGGACAGAAAGAGATGTGGTGATGGAAACAGCAGCTAGGGCTAGGAGTGCAGAGGGTCTCCCCACTCTGGAAACGGCAAGGAATGGGTGCTCTCCTCGAGCTCCAGAAGGAACACAGACATGATGATGCTTTGAGTTTAGTTTCAAAGGCTGATCTTTAGACTTCCGACCTCTAGCATTGCATGCTTTCTGCGTCATAAGCCGCCATTTTGGCAACAGGAAACTAATACAAAAGTGGCCCTGGATCAAATACCTACAATCTCTAAGGCAGAAGTTCAGCGCATCTCCAGTCCAGGACACTAAATATTCAGAACAACAGCCTCTCTACCATTAGATTCACCACGGGAGGAAACTTAACCTCACCATCAAATTCT
This sequence comes from Rattus rattus, assembly GCF_011064425.1. Lineage (NCBI taxonomy): Eukaryota > Metazoa > Chordata > Mammalia > Rodentia > Muridae > Rattus > Rattus rattus. Next base: position 59,447,442 of record NC_046156.1, on the reverse strand, counting down.
CCATAATCTCCATGAACTAGTCCTTCAGAAGCTCTCCGGGGACATCAATCTGACCAGAGGGAAACCAGTGTTTTAGATGCCCAGTATGTTCATGGGAAATTTGCTATTGGAGAACCTACCACGTTCTCTACCATGACTCAACAAAGAGACAGCAGCAGTCAGGTAGGAAGCCTCGGTCGGGGAGAAGGCACACATGGGACTGCAGAGAGGCAGGTGATGTGTAGCTGTTGGGGCGTGTCCAACTGAGAACTAAATGCTCAACACCCTGGTCCTTTGTGGGTAGATTGAACATGGTAAAGAGCATGAGGACGCTGGGCTTGCAGGGCACCTGCCTGTAATCCTAGCACTTGGGCGGGGAGGGGGAGTGAAGAGGCTAAGAAACTCAAGGCCAGCTTATAGGCTTCATGAAACCACTTCAAGCCACAAAACACAAGAGTGTGAGGTTTGTGTGAAGCACTTTTCAGGCAGCCCATTTTCCAGGACTTTCTGGAATGAAACCTGGGGTGAAAATCACAGACTTCAGCATATCTATAAGCTCCAAGGAAGCCAACCTAAGTGCGCTTTTTCAAAACCAACTCAGAAACCTAGTCACCTACAAGACCTAATTCAAATAAAGCAATAAAAATCTCGGGTTTGGGGGTTAGATCACCAGAGTTCCCATTTCTTCCTTAGTTGTATGGGTCACACTGGACAAACGAGTCATTCTCCCTGAAGTTGGATTTCCTTGTCTTGAAAACTGCTCATGGCATAAGCTAGGAGTGTTAAGAGAACTCACAGATGCAAAGAATCAGCACCCACTGAAAGCTAAATAAATGTTAGCAGTTATGGTTACCGTTCCCTCTCAGCATCCTTCAGGTTGTGCTCTTCCAATGATCTTCCCCAGTAGCTGTCCTAGACGGTCACCATGACCAAAAGCAGCTTGGCAGATTGGGGGTCATTTTACCTTACAGGTCATAGCCTATCATCAACAGAGGCCAAGACAGGAACTCCAGGCAGGAACTTGAGGCAAAATACAATGGAGAAGCACAGTATATTGGTTTGCTCCCTTTGCTTTGCTCAGTTGACTTATGCAGCCCAGACCCATCTGCCTAGGGATGGCACCGCCCATAGTGGGCTGTGACTTCCTACAAAGAATTAACAGTTAAAAAAGTCTCCCAGATACGGTCGCAGGCCTGTCTGATCAAGGTAGTTTTTTTGTTGTGGTTCCTTCTTCCCAGGTGACTCTAGGTCCTGTCAGGTTGACAGCTAATGCTATGACAGTAGCCGATGTAGATCTTTGCCTCCACTTCACCTTATTAAAATTTTAAATGGTGGGGGAGGAAGTAGGACAGGGTTATCAGGGACAGCCTGGATTTTATAGTGAGATTCTGTAATAAACAAGCAAACAAAATTATCGGTGATTGGAGTATGAAGCCCTCAAAGGCAGAACCGACCAATCTCATTATTCATTGTTATAGGCTTAGCATCTAGTACAACATGTGACCATTTGGGTTTCTTCTCTTCAAGCGATGTTGATAACCTGGTCTGCCTTATGAGCGAAAGATCTGAGTCACCAGCCGTCATCTTTTTGTCATGGGTTTTACCAACTGTGACCCTTTAGTGAATAAAATAAACTGAGTCACAATTGGTGTTGACTTTCTAAAGAAATAACATAGAAAACATCTGAGTTTAAAACTCATGATAAGGTTAAGTAAGTAAGTATATTTGGTTGCATTGTAAATACATTTCATAGTGTGGTTTGGGCTTTAGTAATAGTGGAATGATCCATTTTGCCAGCCAACAGTGTTTTCTGATGACTTAGTGTCAGCCATTCTGATATGGATGTAGTAGCCACATGGGACTCAGTTCTGCCATTCCCTAATGACTGGTGATGTGAAGCACTTTCACCATGGCCCCTTTCGATGCCTTGTTTAGAAACCTCTTTTTTTTTTTTTTTTTTTTTTTTTTTTGGTTCTTTTTTTCCGGAGCTGGGGACCAACCCAGGGCCTTGCGCTTCCCTAGGCAAGCGCTCTACCACTGAGCTAAACCCCAACCCCTAGAAACCTCTTTTATAACCACTTATTAAAAAAATTTGGTAGACCCATCCCATGGGCAAGCACCAATCGCTGACACCATTAATGATACTGTTATGTTTGCAGACAGGAGCCTAGCATTGTTGTCCTCTGAGAGGCTCCACACAGCAGCTGACTCAGACAGATGCAGAGACCCACAGCCAAACACTGGATGGAGCTTGGGGACTCTTATGGAAGAGTTGGGGGAAGGATTGTGGGCCCTGAAGGGGATAGGAACTCCACAGGAAAACAGACTGAGTCAACTAACTGGACCCTTAGGGGCTCTCAGAGACTGAGTCACCAACTAAAGAGCACACATGGGCTGGACACCGCCCCCCCCACATATGTATCACATGTGCAGCCTGGTACTCATGTGGGTCCCAAATAATGGGAGTGGGGGCTATCCCTAAAGGTGTTGCCTGTCTGTGGAATCCGTTCTCCTAACTTGGCTGTCTTGTCTGGCCTCAGTAGGAGAAGAAGTGCCTATCGCTGCAGAGACTTGATGTGGCCAGGGTAGAGGGCTATCTAGAGTGGGCCTCCATTTTCTCAGCAGAGAAAGGGAGTGTTGGAGGAAGGAAGGACTGGGATGGGGGACAGCAATCAGGATGTAAAGTGAATAAATTACAAAAAGAACAAGAAAAAGATTGGTGGTGTTCCTAAAAGCTGGACACGCATTTCCATCATTTTCCTAATAATCCTATCTCTACTTGTTTACCCGGCAGAAACGTGCACACACATTCGCAAATGGCATGTACCGAATGTTTATAGCAACACCCTCTTACTTGCCCAAATCAACGGACATATTAACATTCAATAGAATCTTAGCTAGAAGAAAGAATAAATCAACGACAACAGTATGCATGTGTTGAAGAATCCCAAAAGCATAAGAGTAAGTAAAGGAAGCAGGATGCTAGCTCATCATGTCTAACTATTTAAAACTAGGTGAAATTCGTCTATGGTGCTAAAGCCAGGGTAACAGTGACCTGGATGTCATAAGTAGGACCAAGTTAATAAGTCAGGGATGGTTCTTGATCTGATTACCCATCCCATTTAGATACTCTGTGACTTGTGAGACCTTAACACAATTACTTTGTGTGTGTGTGTGTGTGTGTGTGTGTGTGCATATATTTGTATGTATGTGAATGCATGCTTTTGTGTATGTCAGAAGACAATCTCAGGGTTCATTCCTCAGGTGCGTGCATGTATGTACACACACAGAGAGAGAGAGAGAGAGAGAGAGAGAGAGAGAGAGAGAGAGAGAGAGAGAGAGAAAGAGAGAGAGACTTTTTCCTGGTTTTGTTTGTTTGTTAATGTTCATTCTAGGGAAGGAACTCAGATCCTCATATTTGCAAGACAAGTACTTTTCTATTGACTGAGTTATCTCTCCAGCTCCACCATTACTGTTCTTTTTTTAAGGTGTGAGAAGCGCTGATAGACAGCAACAGCCCCAGACACACTCATGCTTCTCCCCAGCGGGCACTCTCCTAGCCCTTGCTTGAACACAGCCAGGGTCAGTAATCTCCCTGGATCAGGTAGGCCAGTGTTCAGAGGACACTTCCTGCCATCCAGTCATACCTTGCCCCTCTGAAACTGGCTGCATCCGTCAGTTGTTCTGTCCTTTTAGGAGATTCTAAACTCATCTAATCCCCCTACCACCAACTGCTCTTCAGATCTTTGAATAGCCCTGGCTTGCCCTCCCCCTCTCCAGACTTAAGAGCCCCAGGTCCCTTGGCCAACCCTCAAAGCATGGCTTTGAGCCCCACCCTGTCTCTTGACTGCACTTTTTAAAAAACTACGGGAAACCCCAAACAGAGCACAGTTCTCTAGGAGAAAAGACGAAAAAGGAGGATTGACCCTTCACACGGACAAAGTCTTTTCCGGCAGCAATGCACCCTGTGCGCATTTTGTCCTTTCTTCAAAATTCACAATGAACCGTTCACTCTGTTGAGTTTAATAATCAATGGCGAACACCCATTTTTTGCACAATTATTGTACAGCCCCAGTTTACTTTCTGTATTTGCTGTCTTCATTGTCTCGGGAGTGAAAACAGTCACTTGTCCACACTTCCGTTCCCCAAAGCTAAATTCTGAGGATGAAGAGCATCTATCTGGGATACAGTCTTCCCGCACCCAGGGACTACCCGGGGGAAAAAAGAAAGAGAGAAGAAATCTTTGTCTCAACATAGGGTCTTTAATCCTTCACAGTCCGTGAAGCAGCTCTGTTTTAAAGAACATTTAGGAAATAGTGGGATGGAGGGCTAAGGAAACGGAATTCTGCCATCACCTCCACAACCCTACCTATCCCCGACCCGTCCTGGCCTTGGCCTGGGCAGTGGAGGGTGCTCAGAGCCCCGTCCTTCCCTTTCCACAGTGAGATCAGACCCAAGCCTCAAGAAGATGAGCATTACTGGCCCCTGTGGGTTCCTGGTGTGTGAGTAGGGCAGGGTGAGGTTGAGGTGGAAAACGTGGCAGGATGAGAAGGACACGTTAAAAGTATGGGGAACTAAAGGTATCCCGGGGGTAAATCTACCAGAGTTTCTCTAGCCTCTTGGAAAAGAAGCTCCCAAATCAGGAAAAGAAAGGCGGACACATGGCTACAGGAAAAACTTCCAGGCAACCCCAGGGCGGTTTTGACGTCAGGAGTAGGTGAAAAGGAGTCAACGAGCTGGGGACACGCCAAAGAGCAGAGCGTGTGTGGGAGGCTGGGAGAGGTGGGCTGGGAACCAGGAAGGCGACAGGACAGAAAAAGGAAGAAGAGCTCAGAGGCCTCTAGTGGTGAGGGGCGACCGGGGGAGGGAATAGGGCAGGGACCCGAAGTCCACAGGCGGCAAGGGAGAAGCCGCTTCCTACCTGGCCCAGGTCTGCTCCATGATCCAGGCGCTCTCCTCGCTCTCGGGGTGCCGGTCACCCAGGGGTGGCCGCAGCCCGGGAAGATGCCAAGCCTTGCCCAGGAGTCTCCAGCGCAAAAAGCTGAAGTCTCTTCCTCCTCCCCAGCTCCTCTTGGCGCCGGCGCCGGGTGAAGGAACAAGGTCCGCTCTCTGCTTTTTGAAGAGAGCAAGCTGATCGGCCGCAGCCGCGCCCTCAGCTAACGGTGCTTTGGGTACAAGGCAAGGACTGTTCTCGGGAGGTGGCTGGACGCCGCTGCCGCTGAGCCCAGGCCGCGGGCGCACAAGCTCCCAGGCTGAGACGCGACTGGCTGGCACGAGCTGATCCTCACCAGCTGAGCTGTCAACCGCGAGTGAGAGGAGGCGGGGCTCCGTGCAGCCCGGGACCCGCCCAGGTGACACGCCGCCGCGGCACACACCCTCCAGCCTTCCCGGCCTCCCTAGAAGGCCAGGAGGACTGATGTCCTGGAGGTGGCGGTCGATGACCCTTGCCAGACTCTCAGTCTGATCCCAATGAGGAAACTGGGATAAAACCAACCAACTGCAGGGGAGCACCTTGAAAAGGTGGTCCTCCCATACCTCTGCATCGCTCACCCACAGGTAACCTCAGAGTCAGAGATGGTGTCTAAGAACGATGCAAAACTGAATGTAGGTTGTGCTTCCCATGGCATCATAGGGCACAGGGTGATTCTCTGAGAGGTGAGACCTGTTAGTTTCACCATTAATTCATGGACAAAAACTTCCTCAGGATGCAGCCTTCTTAACCAAACCTTAGAGCCTTATTAGCTGTCCCCATCTCAATCAACCCCTGGTTTAGCTTCTTTCCCTTGTGGTTCCCACAGCAACTGGGCTCTATCAGAAGCTCCAAGGAGGCAGAGGGTTCCCGAACATCCCAGAATGCTCCAAACGCCTTAAGAGACCCCAGAGTAGCATCTAGAATGTGAACTCTCTGAGAGCACACAGAAAGCTTTTCCTTCCAAGGAGGGGGCTGCCCAGACCCTGTACATCTACTTACGCACAATGTTTAAACAAGACAGACATACTGTAATTAGAGGGCTCACCTCCCGGAGCTCCCTTTTAGCTCTGAAATAAACCTTTCTATTAAGTCACGTGATCACTGTTATCATTAGCTTTACCGCTGACCTTTTAATTTTTTTTTTAAAAAGAGCTATACATTACAAGTGCCTATATTTGGTGATGACAGTTTAGTTAGATTTGTTTGCAGATGGCACATTTGAGAACAAGGCTCTATTCAGAAGCCCAGGCTCTGATAAGGCCAGTGGCATGCATGGCCCAGAGCTATGTTCTCCACATTTCCAAAGATAGACCAATAAGGCTTCTTCAGAAGGAATCCATTCTCTCCAGCAACCTTGCGGTTAGACTGGGGAAGAGACACGGCATGCCTGAGTGCTGGGGGAACAGCAAGGAGCCCACACTGGGGCAGGAACTTGTCCACTACCTCAGTTTCTTGGATTAGTTCTAATCTTTAATAGGAAACCTGGGAGGGGCGGACAGCATAACAATACTGAGGTTTAGAGGAGTCATTTGAAAAACACCTAGTCTAGAATCTCCCAAGCCCAGTAAAATCACTCTCCACCCCAGCTTGTACCCTTAATGTTCATTTAAAATATTCCCAGGAAAGGACAAAACTAAGGTCCGGTTTGACACTAGGCAAGACCCACAAGCCACCTGTCTTGAAAAGAATCCACTGTTGCCTTGGGGGAGGGACGGGGAGCTCAGGTTTCTATCCCTCATACCAAAGTTGATGCTATATTTAGTTGTGTCTGAAATCAAATTATGGGCTGTTGAGTTGTGGAGAGAGATTCTGTCTACAGTCAGACATGCTTCAGAAGAGATATTAGCTAACTGGGTGAGCTGTGGCCTCCCAGAAGCACCGCTGAAGCACTCTTTTGTTCAAAAGTTTATATTTATTGGAGGCCATTCAGAAATTACAGAAAACTATGTAGAAAATAAAACAATTCTTAAAATCTAGTAACAATTGGTGTTTGAAGTTTATGGAACATCTTCCCTGTCTTTTAAAAACTGGACTTATTTATTTATTTGGTTAGTTGGTTGGTTGATTTTTGAAGATGGGATTTCTCTATGAAATAGAGCCCTGGCAGATCTGGAACTCATTCTGTAGACCAGGCTGTCCTTGAACTCACACAGATCTGTCTACCTCTGCCTCCCCTACCTCTGCACCTCCTGAGTGCTGAGATTAAAGGCATGTACCACTATGCTTGGCTAAGTATTTATGCATGTATGTATGTGTGTGTATGTGTGTGAGTGCTTTATCTGCATGTGTGCCTGCATAACAGAAAAGGGCATCAGATCCCATTACAGATGGTTGTGAGCCATCATGTGGTTGCTGGGATTTGAACTCAGGACCTCTGGAAGAGCAATCAGTGCTCTTAACCACTGAGCCATCTCAGTGGTTAAAAAAGGACTTTTTAATGAGAACACAGGCTCACCTCCAGACTTGGGTGTATTTGTGAGGGAAGAAATTTATTTGATGTCTAAAAACTTTTATATCTATGGTTAAAAACAATTTCTTCTTAAATTTCAAAAGAAAACTACTTCTCTAAATAGTGCAAATCTAGCACAAATGCTTATGTTTCTCCAGGTTCCTTTTAGTCATGGTTGAAACACATTTATAAAGCTATAATTACAGCTTAGATCTGCATACTTATTCTCCTGCTTTCTGCCTGCTATGTATTTGTTCATGCTTTCAGGTAGTGTCCATAGTTACACTTCAATGATTACACAATGCCTTAATATATGTTGCAATAGAACAGTAGCCTACTTAATATTATTATTTTGTTGCATAGTTAAGACATTTCTAATATGACTGTCAAATGATATTTTGTAAGCATTTTTCAGTCTCTTTAATTATACTTTATTTAATTATACTCTGGTTTGAATGTATGAATCCTTCTAAAACACATGTATTGGAACCTAAAAGATGGGCCTAAGGAATAAAGTCTTCAGGGAATAACGAAGCCATGAGTATTCTACTCTCAAGAACGGGATTGGTGTTCTTATAAGAAGAGGTTGAAGAAAATGCCCCGTTCTCTTTTTATCCTTCTGTCTTTCTCACCATGTCAGGAAATAGCCTTTGTTCCATAAGGGAACATGAGGGACCGTAATGATTGCAGCCTCTCTGTCGACCTAGATTGAGATAAGGTAAAAAGACATTACAAAAACAATGTTCCTGAGGGGCTGGAGTTGACTCTGGGGTTATGAGCACTTGTTCTTCTTACAGAGGACCCAAGTTCAATTCCCAGCTCACAACAATCAGTAACTCTAGTCCCAGGGATCTAAGTACCCTCTTTTGACCTCCAGGTGTGCATTTGCTGCACGACATACATGAAGGCCAAACAAACCCTCATACATATAAAGTAATGAAATAAATAAATCTAAAGTGTTTCCAATAAATTTCTTGAAAATAATTTTTAATTTATTTTTTAAAAATTTAACTAAAAAACATGTAAGTTACTGAAGTTCGGTGACTTGCTTCTGCAGCATAGCCTGGCCTATTCTGATACTTTATGTCACTCCCACTTTGAGACAGGGACCATTTTATTAGTATTGCACATGGTACTTACTACAAGTCTTCTGATTTAGAGCAGAGGTAAACTGAGTTGGCGGTGTTGATCAGTTCAGACAGCTATGCTGTTCTGCCCTAGGTACAAAGCTTAGCTCTTGGCTGGTCAGCTGATTGAACTGACTGTAAGTCTGTCCAATCATTTCCAGGCATCCGTGGTTCCTTCCATTCAGTTTTTTTTAAACCCTGCCTTTCTCCCCTGTGTGAACAGTACTAATGAAGTGGTTGGCTATGTGGCTTAAGTATAATAATAAAATATCTATGTCCAACATATTAGATCAGATTTTCCTCTACACTAGTTTCTCTTATGGATACAGTAACTCTATAGGCAGGCTCTAATTATCTTTAGTTATAAATAGTAATGTGGAGTATGGGGAGATAGAGTATTTGTCTAATCACAAAGTTCGTAGTTGAGATTCAAGACCAATCAGTTTAGTTTGATAGTGCCATACCTGCCCATTATGTGTGACAGATCCTGAGTTTGACACTTAATGTTCTCTGCCCACTAAGGAGGACAATATACGTAAGCACCTGTCACTTCGCTGATCATTGTGGTTCCTGCGACTGACTTGGTTAGTCAACAGGTATCTCCCTGGTCCCACACAGTGCCATGCCCATGCCCTGACTTGGAGTTAAAATAAATATCCTTTCTGGAGAGAGTAAATCAACCACAGTTTCTTGTCTACTCTTCCCATTCAGAGGGAGATTATAATATTTCACTCTTTAACATATATTAGCTTCAGGAACTTACTTGACTAGCAGAAATCTGTTAAGAAATCTGTCAATAAGAAGCCTCTAAGGTCAGAAGGCAAACTAGGGTGCTAGGTAAGCAATGTGGTGAGGCCCTGAGACTAACAGAACAGAGGCTTAGTAGGGCAGAACAGCAGCTCCCATTGCAACGCTTCCAACTGAACAAAACCCAAGCAGTCCTCTGTGTGGCTGTGGTGGGGGCACGCCTATCGTGCTGAGCCACACTAGAATTATTGACACCCTAAACCACAATATAAGAAAGCACTGACTGCGTTAAGCCTATAAATTAAAGAATAGTTTGCTAAGCAACAAAAAACAGTTGGAATTAAACAAGGTACCTGGAAGTGAGGTGTGAAACTGGGCAGTGACTGTAGTAGCCATACAGATGTGGCAGGTGCCATACAGATGTGGCAGGCGCCATACAGTGTGACAGGTGCCATACAGGCCTCTGGGGAAGGAAGGACCTGGAGGAGCCCGATGGTGACCCAGGAGGACAGAAACTCATGGGACTGGGGGAAGTAACCTGTATTACTTCGGCCAACTCATGCCTTCAAAGAGAATGCAGGGGCAGAGACTGTAATAACAGAAAGATCCCATAAACCATCACCTTTGGTAACGTCAAAAACAGAAAATGTCCTGTACGGGTTCAGGCAAAGTTTCAAAAGCGCTAACAGGCTTCTTCTCCAACCTCCCACTAGCAAGCTTTTAAAAGCAATATTATGATAAAAAAAAATGTATGGACGAAAAATAGTGTTTTTAAAGGAACCATTCAACTTTTTGTTTCTTGTCTTGTTTTTGGTGGCGGGTCTGCCTTAATGGCTTCGAACTTCCTGTGTCAGTATGTGCACTGCGCCTGGCTTGCAGTGTAGAGGCAGTAGGAAGAGACAGACTTGTTAGATTAAAAAAACCAAACCATTTCTCATCTTTCAAAATAAGAAGTGACTGCAAGGGGGAAAAAAATCAAACTTAAGATGTGATTGTTAGAGCCATGGAGAAGGCCTCCAAAAATAGGTAGGGAAGAGTCTCATAAGGTCTTGTTTAAACACACAGCCTATGGGAATCTTTAGGATGGGCCTCTCCACCAAACAAAGAAGTTTCTAAAACCCCATGGGTCCGCTGTCCCCTCATCAGGTACAAAGGCAGACCAACAGAGTTAAAAAAGAGCAGTTCTGAAAAGAAAGGGGAGCTGTGGCTTTTGTCCTGTGGGAATAATTATAAGTTAATTTATATGACACCCTTTCAGCTCTTTATGGAATGGTATCCCCATGGACTGAAAGGATTAAGACAGGCAAAGAAGGAAAGGATTTTCCTTGTTAACCTCTAAACGATATGACATACCAACTACTTGCACAGTATATGTATACACCATCGATGTTATATTTCAGATCAAGAATGTCTCCCAAGGAGGCTGGAGAGATGGTTGCTCTTACAGAGAACCAGATTTGAGTCCCAGCACCCACATGGCAGCTCACAGTGCTCTGTAACTCTGTACCTGCAAATCTTCTGGGGTCCGTGACACTGGGCACTCAAGGCACAGTTGTACGCGGGTAAAACACCCCATATACATAAAAATAAATAAACAACTTTAGGAAAGAAGTAAGGACAAGATAAAAGTCTGTGCATACTCCATACAGAGTTTTAGCCCTAACCATTCTGGGGAAGCCAGTTGAATCTGTGACTGCGAAGGCAGCAGATACAGAGGGTCGAGTCTACATCAACTTTCACACGGTAAAGAGCCTCTTCCAGTGGCTGCAACAGTTCAAGGCTGCTGTGTTTTATCCGCCCCAGGGGAAACCTGGGGAGATCTGCTGCTTCGATGGGTGTACCTGGTTGTAGAGAAATGATTGGCTCTGCAGGAATGGAAAGGGCTGGCCTTCCGGAGCTGAAGCAGGGCCCCGGGCGGGCGGAGGGGTGGGGGGGGCGGGGCGGATCGCGGAGGGGGTTCCAAAGACTGCACAGCAGGTGAAGGGACAGCTGTGTCTCAGAGCGACACAGCTCCAGGCCTGGAGCAGTTAGGAAAATGAAAACCAATCTTGGGGATTAAAAAAAGAGGGGCCTTTAAAAGGGACGTTTGTCTTAATTGAAGAAAGAGTCAGTTCAGAAGTGGCTAATGCTAACGCGACTGAGTTATTCCTACCAGCTAATAGAATTCAAGGACGAATTTGGTTACCTACGTTTATTCAATTCAACACGAGTCCAACCAAAGCATAGCTTGTGCTGCATGCCGGGTGTGTGACTGGAAGCTGGTGTGCAAAGGCACACAAACACTCCTTACGTCATACAACAGACCCGACCGTGTGAAGAGCTAAAATACAATACGCAAAGACTAGGAGGAGAGCCCTTAATGAAACTTGACTTTAGAAACGTTTATAAAGAAGATAGGCCCTGTGCAGGCACCAAGGGTAAGTATAATTTAAGGAACTTTATCAGAAATTGAAAACTGAAAATTCGAGCTTTTATTTAAAAATTGCCAGCTTGTTTTAATTGCTCTACAATGTCTCCATACCTCAGAACAGTACATTTTACCCCAGAAATTGGCACAGTCAACAACTAAAAATTTCTTTTTTTTTTTTTTTTTTTTTTTTGGAAGCTGGGGGATCGAACCAGGGCCTTGTGCTTGCTAGGCAAGCGCTCTACCACTGAGCTAAATCCCCAACCCCTCTTTTTTTAATTAAAAAAAAAATACGGTTAAACAAAGTTTGTTTTCACTAGTAGAAGGAAAAGTGTCCCCATCCTCCCCTGGGTGACTACAGAGAGCGCCACACCCCGGGTAGGGCGGGGCAGCACAGTGTCACACAGCAGCTAGGATTGGTGGCTCTGTAGTCCGGCCCTGCAGCTCTTTTGGTCAAGCTACTTAATGAGTCCTTTATATGTTCTAAAATAAGGTTGATGACATTAGATAGTTGACAGGCTGGAACAAGACAAGGTCATCCATGACTAGCATTTAATTCATTGTCTGCTGTGGTTTAAAAATCCAATAAATCACGGTCATTTTTTAAATCAATGTTTGTCTACCACACAGGATTCCTTGACTCTAAAATAGCCGTTCTGAATTAATTTCAGTTCTGCTACAAACTGCTCCCTCGGCCTAGGCCAGTGACACCAGATTTCCATTTATCAGTTTCCTGCCTTATCATAGGACCCAAGTTCTGAAATTGAGTAAGCAGGTTCCCTATTTTCCTTCTCCCTGTGTTTCAGGAGTGTGTGAGTGAGTGTGTTTGTGTGTGAGTGTGTGTGTGTGTTACACTCGAGTGTATTCAGAACCAACCTCATTCGTTGGCCAGCCTTATCTGTCAGCTGTAACAAAAACCTCACAGAAGGAAATTATGAGAAGGCTTCAGACAGCTGGTGGTAATTTCCTCACACAAGCCCATCCCACCCTTTCAACACCACTGTTTATGTGCATCCGATGTTGGGGGAGGGGAAGCCGTGCAATTGATGTGGTAAATTTCTCAGAGGGGCCTGGAACAGTAAGTAAAGACCTGTGTGAATTTCCTGTGTCACTCTCCTTACATTGAGCATACATAATAAGTCTTAAAAAAATCGTGCAGACTGATATTATGGTCAATAAACACATTTCTGGGAACAGAAACAATACTGACATAAATTCCTAAGAAGCCTCCAGGCATTCTTGACGGTCCGCCGTCACTAAAACCCGAGTCGGTTTTCCAGGATGTGGCAATCTGTTCTAGGACCAGCGGGTCAACCAATCCATGATGGCTTTCAAGCCATAAGGAGAATAAACACGTAGAATGGCAAAACCTGATTGAAAGCGGAGACTGGATTTTTGAATTATGAAAAAGCTTGCTGAGAGCACTATAGCCGTGTCCACCCAAGGCTCTTACCTTTGAATGCAGCCATCTGTGTACTACCTTACCCCTGAGGGGAGGTGGATAGATGATAGAAAGACAGACAGACATGCATACATAATCCTAGTTTTTTAAACATATTTCCACTCATAATTGTCTCTCTACGTTTGAGAAGAGCTGCAGAACAGTACAAATCTCACTGTTGGAGTGTGAAAGTCTCACAAATCCTCTGCTTGGTTAACCATTTACTAGCAGTTTTCCACAATTTTTCCTCTCTCCTCACACACATTCACAGTCATTGCTGCCATCCAAGTGAATCACTAAAACCAGAATGTGGATTTTTCGGTACTAAAGATTTCAGTATTTCCTAAGACTACTGAAAATGATTAAGTATCTGTGATTGCACCCCTTCCTGTCAGGCCGGCTTTTGTCCCTGAGAAAACTTTGCTCATCTGAAGTCCCTGAAGCCAAGTTCTTGACATCTAACGACCGGCAGCCACCCTAACTGGTCCTTGGCTCACATCTGCACAACCGAGAGGGTTCATCCAATAGTCACTCCGAAGACAAAGACAAATAAATTCCCCCTGGAAGCCAGCTTCTTGGCAGCTCAAAACAGTGGGGGTTCCCCCCTTCTTTCAGCTGGCAGGGGTTCAAAAACATCAAGCTGCAGCCCCAGAAAGCTTTACACAATCTAGTAAGTTCTAATGAGAACTCCCTTCCTGCACGCAATTCCCCTGCTTCCATATTGTAGCGTTCTGTAACAAGCTTCTGGCAATCCTAGCCAAAAGAGGAACGAACCTCTAACACTCATTTATCCCGGATATGAGTTAATTCCATTCTCATATCAGGCCCATAAAGCAAAATCCAATAAGTTATATTTTAATGCAACATTTTAGAAAACAAAACGAAAGTTAAAATGTTCGTGATGGCTGGGAGGGTGGTTCTGTTGGTACAGGGCCTGCTGTGCATGCATAAGGACCTGAGTTCAATCCCCAGTGCACACCGAGAGATTTTGTCTCAAAAACAAAGTGGGGACTTCTGAGGAATGACAGGCAAGACTGACTTCTATATGGCATACACATGTGGACTCGACACGTACCTGTATGCATACACATCTGTGATGACATAGATCCTGGGAGGAGTACCATGCTTCCTTCCTCCTTGCCCTGTCCCTAGTTGTTTATCCCTGAATGCTGTGCTAAGCCGTAGGTGCATCCCTTTGGTACTGTCTTGTGCCAGGATCCTCAGACCTTGTTAGCCACAGCTCTCGGCCTGTGTATTGTCAACCACTAGACGGCAAATGGCCCCTTTAGATTCCATAAGGTACAAGCATCTGTCTGGAAGGCAGATAGAACAGTGCACAATGGTTTGTGTGCAAGTCTAGCAACATGAGTTCAATCCCTGGAACCCACATAAAAATGGGAAGAGAGACTGACTCTTGGCATGCCTACCTTTCTGAGTCCCAACTCAGGAAGGTGTAACTGTTTCTTTTTCCTTCTGTCTTTTTCTTTCATGGGCTGGCCAGAACCGAAGGCTGCTTTTGAACTCCCTGCCTAACACTATGCGCTTCCTTACTCCTTTCCTATATTCTGCTCCTCACCTCGTGCCTGCTGCCCAGCGGCTGACCTCTGAGCTGCTTCACCAGGCAGCACCATTCTTCCTTCTCTTCCTCTTTCTCCTTGTCCCTTCCAGGCAGCGGCCAGACTCCCATCTTGTCTGTCCTTAGGTTTTCCTTTTAAACACTAACAAATCATCCACGATCTCTGAGTCCATTCTTAAATTCCTTTTTAAGGAGACTGAGGACGCTGAAGAAGAAACTCAAGTTTCCCAGGTATTGTGTGGTGGCTCCACGGGGACACCCCAAGCTTTCTGGTGACATGGCATCATAGACCCCGACTTTCCACACACATACTGTGGCTCCTCCCACAATAATTGTAAAAGCAACTATGGGGGCAAGGCCAGCTAGTTGACCTAGTTTTCATTTTGAATTTCAGCTACAAGTTGCTGTGATCTCTAAGTTGTACAGGGAGACAGTAGGAAGGGCAAGGGGGTAGAGAGAGGAAAGAAAGATCAAGTTACTTCAAAGGCGGCCTTTTGGGGTTGCTATTCCTGTTTTGGACTTGTTTTGTTGTGTTCTGAGACAGCATCTCATAGAACTCAAACGCCTAAACTTTCTGCCTCCATTTTCCCAAGTATGACAACGACAGGCACATGCCTGTGTGTGCCATTGGACTTCAAGCATTTGTCTGTCTAACTCAAAAGCAAATCTTGTTGTACCTTGACTTTTCTGTCACATGACTGGAAGTAGCCATGTTTCCTTCATACTTTATGCAGGCTGTCTTCTAGCTGCTTCCAACCTGGAGCCTCTTTCTCCACTGGTAACAGCTACTCATTAAAACTTGGTATTAAAACTTGGATGCTGTGACAATAAAAAGCCACCCTCACGCGCCCCCTGCTGGCAGAACCTATCTTGCCGCTGCAGCCTCGTGGCTGTATTTTATTTGGTCCTAAATGCTCCCTGTAGTTTAACTATGTTCTATGCTTTCACACTCACCGATTGCACTGCCACATTCATTTCTGCTCCCTGCTACCCCTCTATAGGCATTTCGCTTATTTCTAGTGCTAGGGCATCATGGCCCTGCCTTCTTACATCCTTATTAATGTCTAATTTATAGGGTCACCATTTCTCTGGTCTAGTGTTTAATGTTACCTTTGCCAGGTTGGTTGATTGGCTGATTGATTAATTTATCAATCAATCGATCAATCGATTGATTGATTTGGGACAGGATCTCACTTTGTAGTCCTGGATGCCTTGGAATGTAGATCAACTAGCCTTGAACTTGTAGCAATCCTCCTGTCCCACCCCTAAGTTCTAGAATTGTAGGTATACACCACTGTGTCTGGTCCCTGTACCATTTCTCATCAGGCCTTTGACAGATCACACTCTCAGATTGCTTTTGCTGATGTATCAGAGCTCCAAGATCGTCAGCTCAGACTGATTTTCAAGGATCTCTTGTGATCTCTCTGACAGCCGATCCTGTCTGTGAGGATGGGCAGAAGGGACAAGATGTGCTGAGACCAGCAGAGACAGGAAGCCCTTGAACCTTCTGGAGTTGCTTGGGGGCAGAACTGAGCAAGCACCCCCAGAGGTTGCTATGATCCTGTTTTGCTGTGAGGGTTTTCTTGCTTGTTTTGTTGAAGTTCTGTGTTTGGTTAGGTTTGAGACAGTGTCTTACTATGTAACCCTAACAGGACTGGAGCTCACTAAGTACACCTGGCTGGCTTTGAGCTCACAGAGACGCTCCTGCTTCTATCTTCAGTGCTGGGATTAACAATGTCTGCCTGGCCTAACTCTTCCGAGGATACAGATGAAAGTCTTTACAGAGATGCACACAGTGCAGCGCGGTCTCCTGCCCCAGCTCTGGCTCTCCTCCCCACTTGTGTTTCGAGCTAGAGTCTTCCTAGCTTTACTCTGAAGGCAGGGAGGGATCCTGCTGCTTGTTTTCAGGAGCTTGGGCAATGGGTGTAGACTGGGATAGGCAGTCTCTAAAATGGCCCTGGATGATTAATTAAGTCTGTGTTTGATGTCTGAGATGGAGGGATGACAGAGTCAAGTAGAAGTGAAAGAATACTACCTTCAAGAGTATTTTTTTATTATTTTTTTAATCGGAGGTTCTCTTCTTAAACATGCTGACTTTCTCTCTCTTAATTCTGCTAGGGGAAACAAGCTACCACAATGCACGAATACACAGAAACTCAGTCTATCAGACGTGGCAGGACTAAAGTCTGTAACCATCCCAAGAGCTGATGTTTGCATACCCAGGTGGCAATCTGTCAATCCCTATCAGGTTTTGAGATGACTGCAGCCCTGGGCAACCGTTTGACCAGCCACAGACTGAACCCCTCCGCCGCTGTCAGCCAAGCAGCTCAGACTCCTTCCTTTAGAGCAGAGGTTCCCACCTTCCTAATGCTGCAACCCTTTAGGACAGTTCCTCACGTGCTGACCCCCAACCAGTGAATTATTTTGGTTGCTACTTCGTAACTGCAATTTCGTTGCTGATATGAACAATGACGTAATTATCTGATATGCGGTGTATCTGATATGCAATCCCTGTGAAAGGGTCTTTGACCCTCAAATGTGTTGCAACCCACGGGTTGAGACCATTGCCTTAGAGACTGTGAGATGCTAAAGGTTTAAAGTTTTTAACTATCAAGCTCTGGGCTGGTTTGCTATATAGCATTGGCCACCTAATATAACTAATAAAACATCACCCTTTCTGTCAGTCCAAGGTCATGCCATGGGTGCAGAGGCTATTCCCATCCTTAAAGAAGCGATTATTCTCTCTCAGGAAAGAAGAACAAAGAAGTCAGAGCAGTTATTTAAGGATTCGCAGTAACACCTAGATTTATGGTTGTAGTCTTTTCTATTGCTACACTAAACACCAGGAGCGAGGCAAATTATAGTAGCGTTTACTTGGGCTCATGGTGTGGGGAGGGGGTGGGGACTGAGGCCCCGAGGCAATGAAGACCTGTAAGTGGCTGGAGCAGGAAGCTCAGACCTTAACATTTTGAACTTTAAGCGGGATGCACAGAAAGTAAAACCTTGCTTCAGTGACATACTTCCTTCAGGACCACATCTCCTAGAGCTCCCCAAACAGCACCACTAACTGGGAACCAAGTGCTCAAATGCCAGGGCCCACGGAGAACAATCTCATTCACGCTGCCACAACGGAGATGAAAGCTGAGTAGAAGAGCGAGCCTTGGCGATTGTTTTATAGTCCGCCTCTTATGCATGCTCTCTCCAGAATGGGTTTTTAATCATTTACCAAGAACATTTTCAGTTAGAAGATACATGAAGATCTTTCTTGTTGAAACCCCAGTAAAGCTATGTTGCAGAATATCCCTGTAGATTAATACAGGCAGAGGTGTTACAGAGTGAACGACACTGGAGACAACAAGGTCGCCGTGGTGCTTCGACTGATAATGGCGCCCCTAGGCTTCTGTGTTTGATTCCTGGTCCCCAGGTAGGGAAACTGTTTGGAAGGGATTAGGAGGTGTGGCCATGATGGGGGAGGTGTGTGGCTGGGGGTGGGCTTTGAGTTTCAAAAGACTCATTCCACTCCCAGTGTGCTCTGCCTCCTGTTTGAGGATCAAGATGTGAGGTGCTCAGCTGCTGCCTGAGCCAAGCCGCCTGAGCCATCGGCTGCCGCCTGCAGCCTGAGCCATTGCTGCCGCCGGAGCCATCACTGCCGCCTGAGCCATCGGCTGCCATGCTTTTGCTCCAGCAACATAAAGTCTAACCCTCTCGAACCATAGCCCAATTACACTTTCTTTTCTAAGCTGCCCTAGTCCTAGTGCCTTGTCTTGAAAAGTAACTAATCCAGATGCTGAGATAGGATGCTGTTTCTGCTTGGTCACCGGAGTACCGGCTCCATGCCAACATTCCTCCTCACTTTCTGCCAGCCGGTGCTGGGAAGTGGATGTGGGGTGGATGAGGACACATGGTGGGCAAACTTCTGAATGACTGCGCCTGTTATTCTAAGCAGTGGGCACCACTCGCTTTGTGGCTTTGTGGTTTTAGCAGTGTCCCAGAATCCCCTTTGAGATTTGCGGTTCACTCTTCTTTTATTAACCTAAATATCGAGTAGCCTGATGCTTTTTGATACAGTCTCCGTCATTCATTTCTCTGTGATGACCTTCATGGGTTTTACTGTCTGAATTAGAAAATAGGTCCTCACAAGGTCAGACCCTGTAATGCAATTTATTACTTTAAAGCAAGTGGGTTATTTAAATGTGTGCTGAGTTGGGGACCAGGTCATTTTTGTCTAATTCTAGCAGAGGACTTTATAGTTGATTTTTATTGACACATAGTTCTGCTTAGAGCTATTTTTTAAGGAAATATAGCCTTCCTAGCATCACAAAGGAAGAGCTTTTAAACGTAGACAAATGAAAATAATCACAGTGCATGACATAGATATTTAGCACCTGCTCGTTAGGCCTGAAGTCTGCTACCTTACAGCTGTGTGACCTTGTCAAACTGCTTAACTTTTTAAATGCAGTTGGGGATAATTAATATCATTCTTGCAAGGTCATGAGGATTGAATGCTTATTTAAAGACGCATAGAGCCTGGCATAGAGCAGGTATTGAAAACCACTGTGTATAGTGGTGGAAGAGATGGTTCTGTGGTGAAGGGGACTTGATGCACTTCCAGGGACCCCCAAACTCAGGTCTCAGCATCCACTTCATGCCTCACAGTCATCTGTAAACTAACTCCAGGGGCTCCCATGTCATCTTCTGACCTTCTTGAGCATAGGCACATTTGTGCATGTGCGCGTGCGCATGTGTATGTGTGAGTGTGTGTGTGTGCATGCGCATGTGTGTCACACATAAAATAAAATAACTCTTTAAAAACCTAAAGCAAACCCCCTAAGAACAACAATGCCGACCAACCAGAGCTTCCAGGGACTAAACCACTACCGAAAGACTATGCATGGACTGACCCAGGGCTCCAACTGCATATGAGGCAGAGAATGGCCTTGTTGGGGCACCAGTGGAAGAGGAAGCCCTTGGTCCAGCCAAGGTTGCAGGAGAATATGGGGGGGCAGGAAAAGAGTTGGATGGGGGGACCCGTATGGGGGAGGGGGAGGGGGAGGGGATGGGGAACTTATGGACAGGAAACCAGGAAAGGGAATAACATTTGAAATGTAAGTAAAGAAATATATCTAATAAAAAGTAAAAAACCCGGGCTGGAGAGATGGCTCAGAGGTTAAGAGCACTGTCTGCTCTTCCAGAGGTCCTGAGTTCAATTCCCAGCAACCACATGGTGGCTCACAACTATCCGTATTGAGATGCCCTCTTCTGGCCTGCAGGCATACATGCAAGCAGAAAGCTGTATGATGTATACATAATAAATAAATATTAAAGAAAAGATTGATTAAAAAAAGTAAAAAACCCGAAAGCATTATTGATAATACAAATTATAAATGAGCTAAGAGTGATTACTGACTGTGCTGTTTGCCACAGGTAATCATACAGTCGTTAACTGGAGTCTCTTTAGGTCTAGCACAGATCAACTTATGAAACTGCTCTGGCAAATGAGACCCAGAGAACCAGTGATTTGAGGGGATTGGAGTGAAACCTGGACGTACTGTCCGTCTGTTTTTCTCCTCCCACCATAAACACCATCTCCATTTGGTCACCATATACAGCCTTCTAGGCAGGTTTTCTGATATCAAAAAGGGTCCTCACCATTTGTGCTGGCTGGTTCTATGTCAACTTGGTGCAGGCTAGAGTTATCTGAAAGGGGGGAACTCTACTGAGAAATGCCTCTGTAAGACTGGGTTGTAGGTGGGCCTGTAGGACATTTTCTTAGTGACGGTTGTGGGAGGGCCCAGCCTACTGTGGACTGGTGGGTTGGAGTGCTTAAGAAAGCAGGCTGAGTAAGCCGTGAGGAGCAGGCCAGTAAACGGCACTCCTCCTGACCTCTGCATCAGCTCCTGCCTCCCGGTTCCTGCCCTGACTGCCATTAATGAGGAAATGTGGTGTAGAAGAGTTAAGTGTGTCCACCCAGCCGCTGACTCAGACAGATACAGACACCCACAGCCAAACAGTGGATGGAGCTTGGGGACTCTTGTAGAAGAACAGGAAGAAGGATTGCGAGCCCCAAAGGGGATAAGAACTCCACAGGAAGACCAACAGAGTCAACTAACCTGAACCCTTGGGGCTCTCAGAGACTGAACACCAACCAAAGAGCATACACTGCTGGACCTAGGCCTCCCCACACATCTGTAACAGCTGTGTAGCTTGGTCTTCATGTGGGTCCCAAGCAACTGGTGTGGGTGCTATCCCAAAAGCTGTTGCCTTGGGACATGTTCTTCTAGCTGGGCTGCCTTGTCTGACCTCAGTGGGAGAGGATGCACCTAGCCCCACAACTTGATGTGCCAGGATGGGGGGATTCTGGGGTGGGGGGTGTGCTCACCAGCTCAGAGGAGAAGGGGAAAAGGGATGGAGAAAGGGTTGTATGAGGGGGTGAGCAGGATGTGGGCAGTGAGCAGGATGTAAAGTTATAAGTAAAAAGAGATAGATGATAGATAGATAGATAGATAGATAGATAGATAGATAGATAGATAGATAGATAGATGGATGGAAGAGAGTAAGCATGATAAATTCTTCCCTCCCCAAGTTGCTTTCCATCATGGTATTTGGTCACAGTAATAGAAACCCTGATTAAGGGTTTTCTTTTAGTGCCATGCTCCACCCCCTACCATACTAAGCAGGAATTGGGCCTCAGCTAACGCTAACTTAAAAACAAACCAAGCCAAACAAACAAGCAAAGCCAAGCAGAGATAGCAAGCACCATCTAACATACACACAATGGAGCTGTTTCTCCGCACTCAGCCATCTCTGTTACATTAGTTTTCAGTATCTTCAAAGAACCAAACTGTCTGCCGGAAGGCCAGGCTGACATTGTCCTCGTGACCAGAAGCTCACCTCCTTACGGGATCTCATTTTGGACTTCCTTCAGGTACCAAAATCTGTAGAGCTTAAGCCTCATCCATGAGACAGCATCATATCTGAGTTTATGCTACACGCATCACCCTGAACACACCTTCACGTTGCCGGCTGGCCTACACCATGTAATACATGTGAAAGGGAACCCGGTTTAATTTGTGTTGTCTTTACGGGTGCATTGTTTTGAGTTGGGATCTCTTTGACCACCGGGCCTGCAGGTCAGAAGGTCAAGTGCGTTTGTTTCCACCCTCTCTCCTATTTCCTTGGCTCGGCTGATCCATGAGCACCTTCTGTCCTAACTGAGAAGTCCCTAAATCCCACATTCTCACCACCATGGGCTGAGCTCAGCCCTAACCACTTCTGCCACGAATGTCTTTCAATAGCCTTTCAGTGATCCCATCTCTTCACTTGGCCTATTTACACCCATCTCCCGGATCTGTGACTCACACAAAAAGTAGACCAGACACTGTCTCAACACTTGCCATGGTGGCTGGGGAGGAGGAAAATGGTAGCAATCTTAGTTCCTTGAGCAAGAGATCACAGTTTTTTTTCTTAGTGTTCTGTAGAAATGAACAGTTTACCCAGTGTGGAGGTTCTGTCACCCAGACTGAGAGGCACAGATGTCTAGAGCATGTTTAAAGAGCGCTGGTGCTGAGCCCCTAGGCTAGATGAGTCTGCTTGCACTGGCCAGGAGTGGAGTCTCTATGTCGTCCTTAAGCCTTACCAGATGCTTCTAACACGGACGGATACGACTGAAACCTACTAATTTACAGTACGGATAGGCAGGCACTTCTGCTTTCCAAGAGCATGAAATAGCAGGGTGTATGGTGGTTTTGTTCTGAAATGCTCCTCCTCCAGGCTTACGGTTTGAGCTCATGTTTCTCAGTTGGTGGTGCTGTCTGGAGGCCATGAGGCCTTTAGGTAGGTGGCCTTTGAAGGTCAGTCCCAGCCCCTGGCTTCACCATCTCTGCTTCCATGTAAACGACTCTTTCAAATGCCTCCACTTTCACAGACTGGGTCACACTGTCTTGACTGCCCACCATGCTGGACCACACCCCTCTCAATGAGCTAGAACGAATCCTTTCCCCCCATAAGTGATTTCTGTCAAGTATTTTGTCTCAGTGTTGCAGAAGTAACCAACACGGGGTCTGGATTCATTCTCTCTAATCTCTGACAGAAATTACTAAAACCTTTGACAACATATGAAATGCAGGCTTCCAGGCGCTGCCAATTAAATAACCCCAACGAATAAGAGAGACCAGTGTTTTAAGATTGAAAAGGTTTTGATAAATTCCATCTTTTGATATCCCCAAACATTACAAATTATAAATAAAATGAGTGTATATAATGGCTGGTTCAAAGCACTTCCTGTTCAGGGATTGCCAATGGGGTCCAATGGCTCTGGTATTGGGTTGACCTCTTTCTGGTGAGCATTTGACTCTTTACCTAAATCTGTACAACCAAGTACCCTGCCCCTAGAATAATTACAGCAAGAAGGCAATCCCCTGCTGCCGTTTCCCCAGACTTGGGAATTCTCAGCTCAAGGAAATAAATCTCTGTTCTCTATAAATTATCCAGCCTTTGGTAATATGTCCTAATGCATGAACCGCGGACTACAAACCTTGTCTTTTGTAATTTAATCTTTACAGATAATGCCAACCGATTCAGAGAAGAGATGTGTAGACACAAGAGCGTCTCAAGGATTCCCAAACAAAACAGACTATAACCTGGTCAAGAGTGTTTACTTAATAGGGACAGGAAAAAAGGCATCCAGAAGAAAGGGAGTGGTCGTCCATGGACAATTACTGTTTTAGGAAGGAAGAACCCCTTTGTATCCTTGATACTTAGAGCTCACGTTTCTTTCCTAAAAAATTAAAACCTACTAACAACTCCTGCTCTTACTTCAAACATTACACACAAATGTATCAAGTAAGTCCCAGGACTTCCCTAACTAACAAAAGAGAAACTGCATTCTTGCATATATAAAAAAATCTTTATTATAAATCAATAATTTGCTATCAAAGATTTGGGTGGTAGTGATGTAGATTCATCAGCCTAAGAAACAGTTAAGTTGAAGGCAGGATTTTGACACATTTTTTAAGTAATGCTGCACTGCCACCTCACAGGGCACAGTCAGCTAGCTTTCCAGGAGGAGGCCATCTTTACTTTTCCTCCATCCATCTGTCTGGTTTAGCATTTGTGCCATGCTATAATGTTATGTCCACAGTTTAGAGCTGAGGTCATTTGCATCAAGTTAGGTTCTAGCCATCTCGATAAACAGCACAAGTTAAACATGGGTAGAAGCCACTGACACTTAGAAGCTGAGAATCAGGAGAACCATGACCCTCCCACCCACTTTTGACACACTGACATCCATTAGAGCTCTGTTCTTACACATGGTGTGAAGAGTGTGCCGCCAGCTCCTAGAACGTTTATATTTTGCTTTAGCTTTGGGGTGTTTTGTTTTGTTTTGTTTTTTCACAGACAGAGTCTTTCTGTGTAACAGCCCTGGTTGTCTTGGAACTTGCTCTGTAGACCAAGCTGGCCTCAAACTCACAGAGATCTGCCTGCCTCTGCCTCCTGAGAACTAGGATCAAAGGCATGGCTCACCATACACAGCTTTGATTTGGTTTTTTATCGACTTTTATTTGAAATTACAGTTATTTACATTTTAGTTAACATAAACATGGGCTAATTAGGATCTCTTATTTGTAAGATTTGGGGTTTTGTTTTTGAGACATAATTTTGCATGTGTCCCAGGCTGACTTTAAGCTCATTGCAGTATTCATATACATATGAATAGCAGGTGCAAGCCTATAATATCAGTTGAGGCAACTGAGGAGGCTGAGGCAGGAAGATCATGAAATTGAGGCTAGCCTGGGGCTAAGTAAGAAGACCATACTGCAACACCTTACTGCCCTAATTTAGAGAATCATGTTAGCCCTACAAACTGTCTATTGTCAGTGACAGTGAGAGAAATCACCCTTGATGATGAGCATTTATTTCTTTCCAGATAAAAAGTTCAGCTATTATATAGAGAGCAAGAAAGAAGCTTTCAAATTTTAGAAACATGTGTATGTGAATATACAGATTTATTTCTGGTCAAAGTTCACTCACATTTTAAAAACATAATTACATTTGGGCCAATGGCTCACTATATATGTATATGAATGTCTCTTGTTTCACCCTTTAATTTCAAATAATTTATTATACATTTCTTTTTCTTTTTTTTTTTTTTTTTTTTTTTTTTTTTTTTTGGTTTTTTTTTTTGGGCTGGGGACCGAACCCAGGGCCTTTCGCTTCCTAGGCAAGCGGTCTACCACTGAGCTAAATCCCCAACCCCTATTATACATTTCTTAATAAAACCACGATTCCTTTAACTACTGTATAATTGAATCGTTGATTACATTTTCTTGCATAAACAGGGGTAGTACTATGAATGAAAGCAATTAAGTTTCTTTGAATAGACAGACTCCCCTTTCTAGTTCACAGATCCGGCAGACTCTGGAGCATGCAATACAAGCCCCAGCAACTCTTCCACTCTGAAGGCAAAACTCTTTTAATCCGAATCCCAATCCCATTCATAGGAAACTGAGGCCTAGAAAGATCTCAGCTAAAGGCAAAGCAAAGACTTGGGCCCACCATTGCCTTTTGGTTTGAGTGATAAAAGTACGGACTTCCCACGGGGTGGGAGGGGGCATGGAGGGGAGCACAGAGGGAGGAGCTAAAAATTCCAAAGACATGCTTACTTTTAAAATGGCAGCCATACAATCTGTCCCTTCTTTTGGAAACATTACTGTGACAGATTTTCATCTTGCCGTTGCTGCATGAAGAACACGGGCCTAATCTGCCGGGTGTTTTCTATCCCAGAATGGAGGAAGGGTCTGGGGTCAGACGGAGCTAGTCGGCCTAGAGCATCCAGCCAACAGGCCCAGGTCAGGCTCCAGTGCTGCAGAGTAAGAAAGGCATCACCCACCTCCCTGCTGTCTCCAGCTAAAGCAAATAAATAAATATCCAAGCATGAAGAGACTAAGAAAAGGCAGAGATGAGCGCTCTGCGAATCCCCCCTACTGACCGGGCTCCTGAGTCACCTTTCCTTTGGCTCGGGCCAGCAGGTGTTGCCTCCAGCCTCACCCACACCGGTACAGATCAAGCAAAGACCTTAGGATAGAAACCTGGATTCCCACCCTTTCTCCTGCACATCAGCGCCGCACCTTCCTGCTCTACTCAACCTTGTCCTATGGATTCTATTCGCTCCTGGGGTCCCCATCTCTCGCGTGCCCGCCAAACCTTTCCCAGTAACTGTCACTGGGTGACAACCTCCCGTGACAGCGTAGAACTCCTGCCACGACCCCAGCCCTGTCCAGCGAACAGTGCACCAGCACCCCTATACCACAGCACAGTAGCACCCCCGCACCGTAGCTTCCCTCGCTCCAGCGGCAGAAGCTGGCCGTGTCTTACTTACCTCATCCAGGGTGCCGACGAGACTGCCTCCTCCTCCTCTGCCGCCACCGCCCAGCTCCCAGCCCGCTCTGGGGGTCGTCGTTCCCGGCTGGAGGGCTGCCGTGGAGACTGGCGAGGTGCGTGGTGAGCCCAGCACGGCGGCGGCGCGTGGTGACAGATGGACCCGCTGTCCGTGCGCTTCATGGATCCGAGGCCTGGGCACTGCGCCCTAGCTATGATCTCTGCTTGGTTTCCCTTGGTTTCACCGGCTGCCCAGGCTCGTCCTCTCCGGGAGGAAGAGCATCCAGCCCAGATGCTGCGGCTGTGGCGGAGATGCGGCCAGGTTCGGCCTCCCGTGAGGCTGTCTGCCAAGTGCTCCGCCCAGGCGCTCTCGGTCCTTCTGCTACACTCGTAACTGCCCTGCATCCTCTAGCATCTCGCTTCGCTCTCCATCTGTGACCTCAGCCTAGCAGTCTTGTCATTTCCAGACCTCACTACTGCCTGTTCATTCTGTGCACTCCAATGTCACCTTCCCCGGTTTCTAAGCTTAAAGAAGTCCCTGAGGAGATGGCCCAGCAGGTAAAGGTATCTGCTGCTAAACCCTATGCTAAATCCTGGGAACTACATGATAGAGTCTGACATCCTCCGGTTGTCCTCTGACCTTTACATGCACGTGTGGCACACACACACACACAAACACACACACACACAGACGCAGAGAGAGAATAAATAGACAAATAATAAATTAATAAATAAATAAAATGTGGTGAGGTTTTTTTTTTCTCACGTTCTTCCTGTTCTAACACCTCTAGATAGGTTCCGTCTCTCTTCTTCCCTAAATTGGACATCCCTTAATAATTTAAACTGTTCCTTGTTATGGTCTTCTGAGAATACGACCTCAGCTTGTGGGCTAGCCTCTTCTTCTTTGCCCCATCTTCTAGAACCTTCGTTTGTTTGTTTTTTTATCTTCCAGTTTTTTCTTTGGTTATTGGAGGTGGGGAGCACTGTCCTGAACAGCTGTTTTTTTTTTTTTTTTTTTTTTTTTTTTGGAGTTGGGATTTTCTGGTGTTCATTTTCTAAGAACTCTTAGCTTAACAGTGTCCACCATCAGCCCAAGTGAATGCTGTCAACTAAAACAAACAACACACACACACACACACACACACACACACACACACACACACACACAGAGGTGTAGTGGAGCAGACCTTTAATCCCTGCCCCTGAAGGCAAAGGCAAGTGGATTTCTGTGAGTTCTAGGCCAGCTTAGGCTATAAAGCAAGTTCCAAGCCAGCCAGGGCTACAAAATGAAACAGGTTACCGAGGCGTACTGGCTTATGACTGTGATCTCAAGTGTTAAGGAGGCTGAGGCAGGAGGATCAGAAGTTCAGGGCTAGCCTGTCTCAATACAAAATGAAACGGGGCCAGTATATAACTCATTGGTATGCACGTGTACAGTGTATGCAAGGCCCTGGTTCTATCCCCGGCACCTACAAATACACAACTCCATAGGTTAACTAAATCATCACCAAGTGGCCAGTCCAGCAGCCTGTTTCTTATACTCCATATCTCTCTCCAAAGAACAGAAGCAGTCCCTTTAAATTCTTTGATTGGTAGTTCAGACTCTGAGAGTGCCAAGGATCCACACTAGTTGACTTTGTTGGTCTTCCTATGGAATTCCTATCCCCTTTGGGGCCCACGACCCTTCCTCCTATTCTTCCATAAGAACCCCCAAGCTCCATCCACTGTTTGGCTGTGGGCATCTGTATCTATCCGAGTCAGCTGCTGGGTGGAGTCTCTCAGAGGCCAACGTGCTCCTATCTGCCTGTCTGCAAGCATAACAGAGCATCATTAACAGTGTCAGAGATTGGTGCTTGCCCATGGGATGGGTCTCAAGTTAGGCTGGCTATTGGTTGACCTTCTATCAGTCTCTGGACATCCCTGCATTTTAAAGGAAGTTCAAGCACTTCATATGTATGCATGCACACACACACAGGCACACACACAGAGACACACGCACACACACAGAGGCACTCACACACTCACAGGCACTCACACACTACACACACACACACACACACAGGCACACACACACATATATACACAGGCACACACACACACACATTGGTACTCACACTCACACACACACAGGTACTCACACTCACTCACACACACAGAGGCACTCACACACACATACACAGGCACACATACACATACAGGCATACACACAGCACACACAGGCACTCACACTCTCACACACATACAGGCACACACACAGGCACTCACACACTCACACATACACACAGGTACTCACACTCATTCACACACACAGAGGCACTCACACACTCACACAGGTACTCACACTCACACACTCACATACACACAGGCACTTACACACATACAGGCACACACACAGGCACACACACAGGTACTCACACTCATTCACACACACACATACACACACAGGCACTCACACACACAGGCACACACGCATGCACACGGCTTACAGTCAGCAGTCAGTATTGTGATAATGTACTTTCAGAGAGTCAAAGCTGGAAAAGGTGATTCGAATTCACATAATTCTTACCTGGATAGGACAGTCTGTAAAGGAAACACGTGGCACAGTGAATAATAAAAATAATGATGATAGTTCTTTTTTTTTTTTTTGGTTCTTTTTTTCGGAGCTGGGGACCGAACCCAGGGCCTTGCGCTTCCTAGGCAAGCGCTCTACCACTGTGCTAAATCCCCAACCCCATGATGATAGTTCTTAATGGTGAGAAAATATTTTAAAAGAAAAAATCCAAAATTAATTTTTGACTTATGAAGAAGTGTTACAGGGGCTGATGGGGATTGGAGAGAGAGTGTGAGAGGCTGGCCTTCACACACATTAATTGTGTTTCAAAACCTTAGTAAAATCTCCTTTTTTTTTTCTTTTTTTCTTTTTTGGGCATGGCTAAGAGGAACACTCATTTATTTTCTAGGATAGCATGGCTCCTCTTAAAATTTCTTTCTCTGTCAAGTTTTTCCATCCCTTCTGACATGGTGTTTGTTTGCTTTAGGCCCTAGATGCTCACTGTGGATGCCTAGACACATACGTGTTCTTGTACAGACTACAGAATCCGTGGAACAGTACCTGTGACTGAATGGCAGCATGTCTTATCCTACATGCATACAAGTATTTTTGAATAAGTCACTGATTGGGGTGGCTTCTTTGGGTAAATGTAGACATAATTCATTAAAAAGTCTTTGCGGGGGTTGGGGATTTAGCTCAGTGGTAGAGCGCTTGCCTAGCAAGCGCAAGGCCCTGGGTTCAGTCCTCAGCTCCGGGAAAAAAAAATCTTTGCATTTTGTTGTTTGAATAAAATGCTAGTGTAGACAAATAGAATCCTTTTAATTTTAGTTTTGTGGAGATCAGGATTGAACCTGGGCCTAACAGATCTGACAATGCTCTGCTGGTCAACTACAAGCAGAGTCCCCAGTGGGACTCACTTTTATGGGTTCTGGGCATTGGGTTAGGTCCTTTACAAGAGCAACCAGTGCCCTTAACCACCGGGCCCCTCCAGCTCCAAATGCTGCGTTTTTAAATGGGAGTTTTCACCTCTGCCACATTGCATGGTCAAACTCTTCCTCAGAGTTTTGCATTCTAATATTAGTACTTGGGAGGCTGAAGCAGGAGGATTGCGGTGAGTCTGAGATCAGTCTTTGATATAGTAAGTTCTAAGTCAGCCAGGATTAGAGAGTAAAGCTTCCTTTCAAAAACAAACAAACAAACAAACAAACAAACAAACCATGCATTCTTAGGCACATACCCTTTCCCACACAGAGAGATACATACTGTCCACATACCCCACAGTCAGATATGTCTACATACACATATACATAGAGACACATACCACACACACACACATACCTCCCCACCCAGCGACACATACCCCCCACACAGACACACACATACCTTCCCCCCAGAGACACATACCCCCCACATACAGACACACACACACACATCATACATATCATATCCTCAAGGAACATACAAATCGTAATTTTCTGTAAGTGCTGCACACACAGAATGAGGAGACCAGGACAATAGACATTGCCGGGCTGCAGGTGAAGGTCCTTGCCAACAAGCCGCATCAGGGTAGTTCAGTCCCCAGGACCAGTGAGCCAAGAGAGCTCCTGCTGTCACCTGACTTCCACAAGTGCACTGGGATATTTGAGAGCACACACAAACACAATGAATAAATATAATTTTAAATCTTTTATTTTTTGAGATTATAATTGTATCATTTTCACCTTCCCTTCCTTTCTCCAAACCCCCTCATATACCCCATCTTGCTCTCTTTCAAATTCACAGCTTCCTAATCATTGTTACATACAAGCGCGCACATACACACACACACACACTCACACTCACACACACACACACACACTCCTAAATATGTAAATACATCATGCTCAATCTGTATCATGCTACTTATATGTGTGTGTAAATATGTATATATATACATTTTAAAATTTAAAAAGATAGTCATTAGATCATATAAAGTCCATCCCTGTTCCCCTCCCCCCAAAAAGAGTTCAATGATAAAACTTCTTCCTAGCTAAAGACTGGCAGAGAAGGAACAGCTTGCAGAGAAGTGCCCAGATCTCAGCTGCTGAGATTACCATGACAACACAGTAGGCTAAGGTAGGTAGAGGGACCAAGATCACTTCCACCTCCTGGAAGGGCTAAGGTCCTCCTGTGGGTTCTGTTGTACCTGCTCACTGAGAATCCAGTGAGATGCTTACTATTTTTACATAGTAAACTGCCTGTCGTCACATCTGGGAAAAGCCTGGTTTTGGTTTTGGTTTTGGTTTTCAGAGAAAGGGGTAAGCCTGTCTATTTAGGGTGATGAGATATTAGTAAAACTTCTGGGTTATCACAGATCTAAATTCATTTTCCCCTGTTTAGTTTGATACGTTATGAAAGTTGTATTGATCTGGGCATGATAGCACACACCTGTTACACAAGCACTTGGGAGGCCGAAGGAAGACAGTGTTGATGTCAAGCTTAGCTTGGATTATACAGTGAGATAACTTGTATAAATCAAGCAAGCAGACAAGAAGTCAACTGATCAATCAATCAATAAATCAATGCATTCTTTTTGTAAAGTGGTATCAATACTTCTCAGATTAACTCTTGTGTCTGTTTCTCAATTTTTTAAAAAAGAGAGCATCATCAGGCCTTAATCACCTAAAATTCTAACTCAAGTCTGTCATTTTAATATCTGCAAGACGTGACAAGATACACAAACAGATCTTTTAACATGCTTTTTAAAAATGTGCATGGGTGTTTAGCCTGCATGTATGTCTGGGCACCATGTCTGATCATGGTGTCTTTGGAGGCCGGGTCTTCTCTGCAAGAGCAGTTGATGTCCTTAACCTCTGATTTATCTCTGTGGGAGCTGCTTCTAAAGCTGGGATTCGGGTTATGGCTGTCTAAGGGCTTTGAAGAAGGCCTCCATAAAGAACAGCTCATAGAACTTTATATCTGACGGTGAGGTTTGTAAAAGCAGAGGACCACACTCCCTCATGACCATGAGAGAAATAAGAGAGTAGACATGGCTGAAAGATACAACCTCAAGATATCCCAAAGGAATTACTCAAAGAAACTTAGTAATTTCAGCAGCAGTGAACCGCCAGATAAATTAAAGAAAGTGGAATAAAAGAAACAGGAGCTGAAGACGGCGAGACAGGAAGGCAGGCATCCAGTGAAGCTACTGAGTCGGTAGTAGTTCAGATGGGGAACTTGGGCCTTCGAGAAGCCCCTGAGTCCACCGAGACTAGGAAAGCAGAGACCCAGGCCTAAGGGCAGAAGAATGGGTCCTTGGGGAAAACTACCAACCTTTATTCATTCAGACCGAGGCACGGAAAGCAATGGGGTTAGTTGGCTGGGAGGGGGTCTATGATCACAGGTAGAATGTGACCCCTATCAGAAGCATCGTGGTTTGTTTTCTCCTCTACATAATCCAGTGTCTGTTACTGCTTACAGCAATTGAGCAGGAAATATTTACCTACCACTGGTTGGAAGTATGAAAGGAATAGCAAAGAACGTGTCCTTCTTTACTATAATTGGATTGTATAAAGACAGTGAGGATTTTCTCCAGTCTTTGAGACATACCAATCATTCATCCACGTTATAAACACTGAGACAGTGGTACGTTCCAGATGCTATACCTTAAGGGCTGACATTTTCTGTATCCTGCTTAGATGTTTGTAGTGCAAAAGATATGTCTGTCTGTCTGTCTGTCTGTTTTTAAGTCGAAGTCTAACCTTTCTTTGGGTCTGCCAAAACCTAGCCATCTTCTTAACCTCGAGAGATGAGTGACTGGCTCTGCTTTCTACCTTGCCTCCCTAACAAAGCAAGCAAACCAGATAGACACCACAGCTGTCTTCTAGAAGGCAAAGGGCAGCTCTGCGACGGTCCAGTGTCTGAACCACGCTATAGAAAGAGGCAGCTACTTTAAACAGGTCTCCCATCTGACTGGTTTCTTTGCCATTCAGCTCTTAATTTCCACTTCGGTCACTGGAGGGATGGTGTAGATGTCACTGAAAAGAGCTTTAGTCAGGGAAGACAATTCAAAGTAGCCTGCGCTTAATGACCAGTATAGATTGGTGTCATGGCAACCCCAACCCCAAGCCATGAAGCACCCCCATAAGCCTCCCACATACACCCCACACTCATACACACACCCTAAATACCTGGAGTCTGCAATGCCTGGAGGCATGCCCAAAGGGTAAGCACAGGTCAAATTAATATACTATAATGCAATATAATACAATATAACATAATTAATATAATATAACTGAATTGACTGTCATGGAAAAGGGCCAATCAGAACAAAAGCTGACTTATATGGGCCAGAAATAAACATTCTTCTGAGGTTACATTTAAAGGGGTGACTGGACAGGGAGATACTCTCAGCCTGTATTAATCTGAAGGAAAGTGTTCCTTTAAAGAAATTCGTGGAGAGGCACTAGTGTGTATAGGTGGATAACCAGCTGAGTGAGGGCTCCACAACTGTGCTGCTCTCTCGGATGGCGCCTGTAAATAAATATCTGTGCAAATGACACTGCTTTAATCATGTCTGCTGCCATAGCAGCTTAATATGTATTAATTCAATTTGGATACGCGCATTGTTCAATTGCTTGGTATGTTTCAAGATTTTTCTGCCATGGCTAGCTATGAGTCATTCCCCCTGACTCCCCTCACTCCCATTGCCAAGGTTCTGGAGTTTTACTTGTTTCCTAGCATTGCGTGTTGCCAGGTTTTAGGCGATGAAGAATAAACAATAACTTTAGCGATTTGAATATTCTCTCCCTCTTTTTTTTTCATTCAATGTAAAGTAATCAAGGAGGGCCTAGACCTAGAACAGAGTTGGTCATCATTACTTGGTTGCGTGTTGCTCAAAGGATCAAAGATCGAGAGCTCAGAATCACTAACAGATGTGCGCAGGATGGCACACATCGAGTTGGAAGCAAAGGTGACTCAGATTCCAAAGTTCCTAAGGTCTGAGTATCTGATCAGATGTACTAGCGTTTCCCAGTTGCCCACTGAGCAACTTAAGAAGACCACACCCTCTCTTGAAATAACAATTCCAATGTATGAGGACACAAGAATCATGCCGTATATTTGAAAGGAAAGCACGGGGGTGCAAGGATGAATGTTGTTTCAAAAAATGGTTTGGTGGAGGGCTGGAGATGTAGCTCAGGGAATGAGTTTGCCTGGTTGTGTAAGGCCTGGGTTGGCTCCTCCATGGGGTGGGAGTGGGGCAGGACTTGACCCAATAAAGATTTTGTAACTAAAATTAACCTCAAGAAACCTAAGCAGGAGGAGTGGAACGTATCACAAAGTAACAACGGTAAATGGCAGATTTCATGAAAAGACCATAATTAAACCCACTTGTTTTTTGGTACTACCAATGTGCACATAGGCCTTGGGGAAAGCTGAGAGGACAAACTGACACAAACCTGAGGCTCTCACTCCGAGGCAGCTTCTCTGAACACACCTTCTACTGTACCACGCAGGCTTTTCCACCCGCAAATAACGACTCTGAGACCGAATTATCTCTGGATAATTATTCATAAATATTGCCTAGGCCAAAAGCTTTGGCTAATTTCTGTTAGCTCGAAAGTCAATCAACCCATTTATTCTACTCCAAGTCCTGCCACGTGGTTAGTTCTCTCTCCATCAGTGTTCAGTCAAATCTCTTCCCCCACCTCACTTTATCCTAGAAATCCCTCTCCCCGCTGGAACTCCTATTTCTGCCTCAGCTAATAGGCCGACAGCATTGTATTGGCAGGTGCTGTTTCCTTCCACAAGAGATTCTCTCTATACTCTGTGCTTTGCTCGCTCTGCTCCCTGGCCCGCACGGCCATAGCCTTCCTGCCAATATTTGTGTCATTATTCCCTATTACCTGAAGTGTTCTGTCTGAATCAATGACAATCATGTGAGACTGTGGTAGACTCCACTTTGGTGAGTGGAAAAAAGAAGTTAGAGGTAGTGGTACCTGTAGACCACTCTAAATGTGTTATGATTCTACCAAACTAGGCATTACACACTCCAAAATTGCTTTCCACTCTGCACTGGCTCAGGTTGCTGCATGCTACGTGTGAGCTGTGGCAAGCAAGGGAGGATGCAGTTGTAAGTACGAGGCCAGCATAGGTGAGCTCTAGGCCAGCCAGAGCTGCATAGCAAGACGCTGTCTGGAGGGGGGGGGCATTATATATGAAAGAGGAGAGATAATATGAGAGAGAATAGTTATCACATCAGTAGCTAGAGCTGAACTTGATCTCAAAGCCTGTTCACATCATTTCTAGCTATGTGATCTGCCTGGGGAAATCTCTGAAGTCTTCTCTAACTATAAAGTGAGGGCCTTCCACTAACAAATTTTACTGAGCTGTGCCCCCGCCAGCGGGGACCCAGTTATTCAGGGTCCCGAAGAGGCCTTCTACCTGTGTATCAATGGGGGTGAAGAGAAGAAGGAGACCAAGCAAAAGTTCTGTTGTCAAGGTCTCGTTTATTGAGAGAAATGAACAGCATTTAAAGTTCTGAGGCAGGAATAGACTTGGGAACTGAAGCTTAGGGTGGGGGAGTATTGGGAAGTGCCCAAGAATATAGGGTGAATCACTAAACTGCAAGATATCTTCCTTAAACAAAGAGGCAACAGTCTTCCAGGGACATGTTCTTTGAAATGGTCGAACCCTTCTCAGGAATCTGCTCAGGGACATCCGGTGTTTTGTTCAGGCTGAAACATCCTGTGATTGCTCCCAGGATCTTCCTGGGAGAGGCTTTTGTCCAACAATCTTATAATCTTACAGCAGCCACCTAGGGGTGAGCTTCTGTGGCCATACAGCCCAGAGTCACGTAGCCACCTTGAGCTATGCAGTCACAAAGCCAATACGGCTCCCTACAGAGCTGTTTAGCTAAATGTCAGTTAATCACAAGACACTAACTATGAGCATATATACCAAAGAACAGTTATTACTAATGTAATATCTTTGATAATTTCTTTCTTTTTTAAGTTTACAAAACTCCTGGACCTCCATGTTCCCATTTAATATTTACAAAAACCCACTAGAGACCAAGAACATCCCTATCTCACTGATGAGGACACCAAAGAACAAAAAGATGAGGACCCTTCCTTATGGGTGACTGTCTAGAGGTTGCTTCAAAAGTGTGAAGAGCAAGTTACTGGAAATCCTGTTAAGACTGATCTTTCTAGGGGTTAGGGATTCAGCTCAGCGGTAGAGCGCTTTCGGTCCCCAGCTCCGAAAAAAAAAAAAAGAAAAAAGAAAGAAAGAAAGAAAAAAAAGACTGATCTTTCTATACCATGACCTAGGCAGCCAAGAACCTAGAATATATACATTCTTTAAAAAAAAAAAAATCATGCGTATGGGTGGTTTACCTCCACTTTTGTCTGTGCACCATGTACATGAAGAGGCTGTAGAGGCCAGAAGAAGGCGTCAGATTCCCCTGGAACTGGATGTCCTCCGAAAAAACAGCCAGAGTTCTTGATATCTCAGTCATCTCTCCAGTCCCTATTTGCTGATCTCCTACCACAAACTTCTGTAAGAACTCTGCGACAGCATAAACACCCAGGACAGAAAACCTTCAGGGGGAAAAAAATCAGTCGAGATAAGCACAGGTTATAAAATATTATACATAACATTTTCTGTAAAAAATTAAATCTGAAAATATATAGCTTTACAGCTGCTTCGTACTTCATTTGTCTAAAAGTTTGCTCTCGGTCGCTTTTCGGCCCCTTTTCAGAGTGACTGCCAGTTATTCCAGAGATACCACTTAGAGAAAGGCAAACGTGGGCGGGTCTTGGTCGGAGGAATCACTGCGGAACTAAAGGTTCGGTGGTTGCAGTTCTCGGTGGGAAGCCATTTGGAAGGACCGGTAGTGGATAGCTCTGAAGCTGTTTCCGGCCACCTCAGCGGGAAGCAGAGCCGCCAGCAGCTAGTTGTTGGAGACCTCAGCCGGAGGTGTAACTGGCCACCGCGGGAGAAGAAGGGGCAGTGACTGAGGCGGCCGGGTCTCCGTAGCCAGGGAAGATGGTGCTGCTGACGATGATCGCCCGCGTAGCGGACGGGCTTCCTCTGGCCGCCTCGATGCAGGAGGACGAGCAGGTAAGCTGCTGCGGGAGCCCCGAGCCCGCCTGTTTCTTGGTCCAACTATGGATTCCTTCCTTGGACAACTGAGACCCTGACGACCTTACAGACACTCCTCCTCCCTCCCCTCGAAACTCTTTTACCGTTTGCTAATGGAGAGGCTACCTGTGAGAAGAAATCTTTGTCGAAGGAGTTAGAGTTTGGCGTTAACTGTTCCTCTCGATCCAGACACACTGGAGAAAGCTTATCTTGGTTTAATTGTGATCACCCTTTTGTAATGACTTTTTAGGGGCCTTCTTAAAATTTAGGACTTTTATTTTCGGCTGCTGTTAAGGCTGCTGACTAATGCATCTGGGGAAGATCAACCCCTCGTTTCTTCACCTCGTTTTCCTGTAGCACCTGATCCTTGACCTAGCTTGATGACATATTTTGATAGTGGATGAGGTAATATTGCCACTTATAAAGTTGTCAAAGTTCAGTAAAGTACCTACTTTCATGGTTATGCCTGATTTTCGCCTGCACTAATAAAGTATTTATTCAAATGAGCCCAAGAATATGATCTGAACAAAGGAGATACGGGGAGGGGAGTCCTAGAAAACACTTATTTTGAAAAATATGTTTGCCATGAGGGGTAGGAGCCGGGTAGAGATGGGCAGAATCTGGTCAGCTGCATTGAATTCTAATGGAGGAGAGGAACCAGAGTGGATTTGACATACCATTTAATATTAGTGGACCCCTAGTCTCTGCTTTGCAATTTTTCTGAAAAATTCGTGGATTCTTTCTTAATTTTAAACTTGGTATTTATTTGATATTGGTCTGCCAAAATGGGTTTGTTTCATTGATGAGAAGTTCCCACAGGATTTTTTTTTTTTTCTGATTGTGATTCCATCATTTTCCTTTAGTAGTTTTGATTTTAAGTAATAAGCCGTTCTGAACCTTTAATGCCTGCAAATTAGACTCTTTTTTACCATCATAGTAGTAGACAAAACATTATAGACTGCCACATACACAACAACACTGTCCTGAGTCTGCTAAGGGCAGTATTTCTTTGGTCCTCACACCAGCCATGTTAGAGTGTATGCTTATTGCCCTTCACAGAGGCTGTTGGGCTTACAGAGACTAGGCCACTTGCTTAAAGCACACAGCTAACAGGTAAGGAATGGCATGTGTCCTGGGTTTTTGTTGCTGGTGCTGCAGGTGCTGCTGGTGCTGGTGGTTTGCTTTGGGGGTTGGTCTGTTTTTATCAGACTATTCCTATTTGGGACTGGATGATCCTTTGTTGGGAGAGACTGTCCTGTGCCTTGTAGGGTGTCTGTCCTTGGCCTCTACTTCCAGATGGCAGAGGCACAATTCCTGTCCCATTGTTCTAACTACTCCAGCTACTTATAGACATTTCCAAAAGTCCCTTTAGGACAAAATCAGTCCTGACTGAGAATTGCCGGTTACTGTAATCAGTATTTTATTAAGCTATTGTTTTAAAAATCAGTATCAGTTTGGCTGTAGACCAGAACCTTAGTTCCTAACCATTATTCTGTACTGTCTTGTTTAAGACTTTTCAACCACGTATTCACTTTTTACTGATTTAAAAATAACTTTTTAAAAAAAAAATTGGGACAAGTTCTAGATAGCTAGAGTTTGCCTTGAACTTATCTCTCTGCCTTATCCTTTTGACTGCTAGAGTTATAGATACAGAAATAGCTTTTAAGACATAGATTATTTTGACCAAATAGTTTTATATTAAGTACTCTAATTGTCCAAGCCAAAGTAATTCATATACTTTTAGTTATTTGTACTGATACAACTTGAGTTATTTTTTTTCTTTTTCTTTTTCTTTTTTTTTTCCGGAGCTGGGGACTGAACCCAGGGCCTTGTGCTTGCTAGGCAAGCGCTCTACCACTGAGCTAAATCCCCAACCCAACTTGAGTTATTTTTAGGTATTTACTAGGTGCCAGTCCCTGTATAAGCTCTTAACTGACTTATTGCTAAAGATGACTGGTTATTCAGATAGGACAGTACGGACTAAAGATGACTGGTTATTCAGATAGGACAGTATGGAGATTAGCATCCACATATAATATAGACAGTGTTTTATACAGTGTTGACTGTTTACCTAGTAATTCAGGCTTAGGACAGTTAGAGAAACAACTGTTTCTTCACAAACCCAGACTCACTGACTAATAGTCTTGTTCCCTTCCTCCTCCTCTTCATCTTCCTCCTCCTCCTTACTCTTTTTATTTATTTATTTTTTTGCTTTTCTCTATAACGACCTCTTTCCTTTGCAGTTTCTTTTATCTACCTTTCTATTCTATCTCAAAAGTATTATTGTATTTGCTTTAATTTTGCACTAGTTCTGGAAGGGCAGTTCGTATTTGGAAAAGGTGTTGGAGCTATGAGGTAGATGATAGGGAGCCCCAGAAAAACAAGTGACCTGCTGTGCAGTTGAGCTGCCTCACACCCCTTATCATTTCGGGGCTGTTACTGTAATTACCAATAGAGGAAAATGGCTAGTTCTTGGTTCTTGGTCCAACTGGCCTTTGCCCAGCTGAGTTCATCAAGGGTTTATCAATGATAGGGCCTAGCTGAACCTTCTTGGAAAATGCTAGTGATCTCTAGCAGTGCTGATGGGGGGAGTGGGAGATAATGGAAAGAGGACTCTGATGCGCCTCCAAGAGGCCATCATCCACGATGCCCACGATGAAGTGGGACTTGGCTGTCTGCTCCAGTAATTAACCTCTCACCCACACCTGTTAAGTAAACCTGGTGTACTCATTGGTGTATAAAATAAAACCAAAACTGAAACATTCTTTGAAAGGTAAAGGGTGATATTTGGCCTAGTTATCCACTAGGCCTAGGCAAGATGGGAAAAGTCCTGGTTCTGAGGAAATCACTGCCTTGTGCCTCTTGTGGTACAGAGACATCTTCATGCTCGTGGGTGATCTTGTTTGCCCATGGCAGTCCAGCCATTCTCACTCCTTTGTTATTGGATCATAATATATCTTACAGTTGACCAACGTTTGCTCTACATGAGTAGAAAGCACAGGCAGGGCATCTAGGTATTTTCAGCTGGGCCAACTGACTGTGAGCCCTTTGTGACTTTGACACTGAAAGCAAGCTGTCTGTCTGTAAGACACTGTTAGGTTGTTTTGTGGGATCTTCATCAGTTCCCACACAGCGCCATGAGCTTTTCTTGTTAGTCACATGGTTGACAAGAATTTGTTTAGAAGGTGGATCTACTGTTGAAACAATTTTAATCATGGAAGTGGGATGTCATATTTCTTGAAGCAGGTACTGTATGTGGTCAGATTATCTAGGTCAAATCCTAGCTCTTCCCTTTCTAGCCCCATAGGGTTCTTGGCCAAATTTGGTTTCTAAAATATAATATTGGCATAATAATTTTAATCACCTCCTAGAGTAATTGTGAGTTAAATTATGTAAAGTGTTCAGACTAGTCCCTGACAGAAAATGAACATTAACTTTATTTTTGAAGAGTTTTTCTAAATTTTAGCCAGAATTTACAAACCAGAATTGCATGTAGTATTCTTTGTACAAAGATGCAATGAACAGGATGGATATAGAATTTTTATACTATTTAGAATTAATCCATGCTATTTAGAAAGTTTGGAGACATATAACCAAAAATCTTTACTCAGATAGTCTCATATTCTTCCCCTACCCCCCACCCCGTGTGCGTGCAAAATTAATGTGTTATGCTGTAAGACTGACTTCATATTTCCAGTTAACAGTTGTACATGTTGGGCATTGTCTCATACCATTAAATACTTTAATGGATGCCTAATAGTCTGTTATGTGACTATGCCAGAAAAGTCATTGTTTAGCGAAGACGATTTTGTTCCTAGGAGTGGTAATGCCAGCTGAACCAGCATTAGTGTTGGCTGTCATACTATAATCTCTATGTAGATAATCTCCCAGTGCACATGACAATACCTTTTTCCTTAGCACCTGAAATTGTAGCATGCTTCCAGCCATTATATCTTATAATTGTATGACTTTTAGTTTTGTTCTCTCAGGCTGTGGTAATACTTACACCATGCCTTATGAAGTTGGAAGGCTTGTGCTGATCTTTGATTGGCAGGGTCTGGCTTTGTTTTTGTTTGCTTGTGGGTTGGGTTTTTTCCCCATCATTTTCTTCAGCTTTACCTTTACGGTAAGGCATTCATCTGCTTTGGCAATTGAAAACAGTCGTTGTGTTATTGGCTTAGGAATGAAGCTAGGATCGCTAGGTGGTTCCAGTGTGATGCCAGGGCTGACAGCCATCTATGTGTTGGTCTTCACTATGGCTTTGTAACACTTCCAGAATTAGTTCGGCGCATGTGTTGTTGTGGGTTCAGATCTCTTCACGCCATATAATGGCATGGTGAAGCAATCAGGTTGGTAGATACCACTCACATGTGGGAATAGGACATTGTGCATTACTTCTTAGTGACTGACAGCATGTGACAATATTTACAAACATGTACTTACTGACTAGTTGTGGATAAATGCATGCATGCATACTGCTTAATATGATAATGCCAATATCATGTCGTTAGGTGGTAGTAGTTATGATAAGGTACTGTTGAATGTGTGACTTTGATATGATATCCACATGCATGCATGCATGTATACATACATAAATACATACATACACACATATTGACACAAAACACTTTCTCAAGTGAATAACATTATAACAGATGATCGCCATAATAGCGGTGCTAACTAACTAAGGTGAGTAATCCACAGTTGTGCATTGAGTGGACGCTGCCTGACTTCTGGCTTACATTATGCTTATTCATTACTTCATTTATTTTTGAATTTCAGGTCATCATTTTTCTGCATCTGTACCTTTGCAGACCTGCCATGTCCTAACTGCCTCCTCCTTTGTGCTGTCAGCTCAGGAGTATCCTGTCTAGAAGCTTAATAGTGTGCTCCCTCAATGTTAGACCCCAGACCCAGACTCTGGGAAAAGTGATATAAGCACTTTTATTTCAGTGTTATGAGATATCTGCAAAGGAAGGCTAGTTTATCTTTCAATACAAAATAAATAATTCTATAACTGAATAATTAGGGCTTTCTGTTACATAGCAATGTGCATAAACTGTGTGGCTTATAAACAAAAACAGACACTGAGAAGTCCAAGGTGACAAGGTTAGCAGGTTTGGTGTCTGCTCATAGATAGCAGCTCTGTGTGAGTCTTCGTGTGGTACAGGGGCCAGTCTAGTCTAGCTTTCCGGGATTTCATATGAGGACATCAGCCTCAATCACTAGCACTCTGTCATCATGACTGAGCATCTCCAAAGGCTGCACTTGCCTCCATCAGCTGGTGATGAAATGCCACCAGCTTACAGATCTGGGCAGTAGAGACCTTCAGGCCATAGCTAACAGGACGTCCTCCTCAGGAAGAGGGCAGATTAACCACATGTGTTTGTTCCTCCTTCTTCATGGACTGCCTTTCTCCTTTGAGTCTAGTAGGCTAGTAAGGTATGATGTGTATCCTTTCAAAACGCTGCAACCACTGAATACCCTCATTTTCTTTCTAGTAACTTGTTCAGAGAAATGCTGAGTGTTTGAGGGTTGCCCTTTTGTGCGTAGCCCGCTTTAGTCCAGCTCACTAGCTACAGTGGAGAACCAGAGAGATCGGTGGAACGAAGGACAGTTGCCCTTTCTGCCTCGCTGCAGTGGCAGTGTGCGCAGGACGGTGTGTGAGATACCTAACAGTAAAAAGCACCCCGAGTGCCTTGCACGTAGGTGACGTGCACACTTTCCTTAGCACTTACATGTGGGATCTTAGAAATACTAGGAGTTAGGTTTTTTAATTTGTTCTAAAAGTAAGACATTTTATTTTTCTTTATTGAAATGAATCTTAATAACTGCTAAATGAAGGACCTTATTTACCTAATATTCTTGTGATGTCATGATCTTCTAACTGGTATAGCATTGTGTGTCTGTATTAAATTCTTCAATGAAGTTATCTTTTTTCAGTCAGGCCGGGACCTTCAGCAGTATCAGAGTCAGGCTAAGCAACTCTTTCGAAAGTTGAACGAACAGTCCCCTACCAGATGTACCTTGGAAGCAGGAGCCATGACTTTTCAGTGAGTATAGCTTTGATTTTGTGTGTGTGTGTGTGTGTGTGTGTGTGTGTGTTTGTGTTTGTGTGAGTGTCTGTTCAAGTATGGAATACAGTTATGTAATACCTTGTAAGAATATCACACTAGGGGCTGGAAGGATGGCTCAGAGGTTAAGATCACTTACTCTTCTTGTAGCGGA
Source organism: Rattus rattus (assembly GCF_011064425.1). Lineage (NCBI taxonomy): Eukaryota > Metazoa > Chordata > Mammalia > Rodentia > Muridae > Rattus > Rattus rattus. Next base: position 59,404,465 of record NC_046156.1, on the reverse strand, counting down.
GACCCCAGGTTCAGTTCCTAGCACATACAGTCACATGTATTTCTAGCTTTAGGGCATCTGATGCCTTCTTGTAGCCTTCAAGGTTATCTCAACTCAAATATATACCCTGCCCCCCGCCACACACACACACATGCTCTATTTTTAAATGTACATTTAAAAATAAATGATCATACCCATGTCTTTTAAATACTTAAAAATAATAGCACTGTGTTGTTTCCTTGTACGGTACTTTGTGTGTGTGCATGCGAGTGTGTGTTTGCGTGTGCGCCCATGCCACCAGTGCCAGAAGACGACCTCAGGTGTCCTCCTCAGACCACCTTTCTCTTTTTTCTTTGCACAGCCATTTCTCTCACTGGCCTGGAACTGGGAAGTAGGCTAAGCTGGCTGGCCAGTGAGCCCCAGGGATCTCTGCCCGTCTCCTTCTCCAGTGCTGGGATTATAAATGTGTGTCATGGCACCTAGAACTTTTAAAGAACATATGTCAGGGACTGAACTTGGGACTTCAAGCTTGCAAGGCATGTAGTTTACCAATTAAGTGATCTCCCCAGCCCAGAATAGTAACGTTTCTTAAATAGTTTTAAAACTACAGTCTGTTCATGGAAACACTTTTTCTGTTTCTCTTTCTGGAAAACCAAAATCTTAATTATTTTTAAGTTAACATGCTTACACTAATTTAAGTGGTTAACCTGTGCTCATTCTATACCTGTTATGCAGTAATAGATAACCTCATGCTTTAGGAACATCTTGGAGGCAGACACAGATAGGCTATTACTCCTGCTCAAAAGCTTACTAACAGTGATACAGACCAAGTCACATAACATCTCCAAGCTGTGGTTTTCTCTTCAAAGGATATCTCACCAAGGACTATAAGGGGATACATACATATTTAGCATCTTGCTTTATACATTGAAGAGAATCAATAAATATTTTAAAACTCTAAGAGAATTGTGATGGTTTGTATATGCTTGGCCCAGGGAATGCCACCATGAGAAGGTGTGGCCCTGTTGAAATAGATGTGGCCTTGTTGGAGCAGGTGTGTCACTGTGAGTGTGGGCTTTAAGACCCTCATCCTAGCTGCCTAGAAGCCAGCAGCCTTCAGATGAAGATAAAACTCTCAGCTCCTCCTGCACCAGGCCTGCCTGGACACTGCCATGCTCCCACCTTGGTAATAATGGACTGAACCTCTGAACCTGTAAGCCAGCCCCAATTAAATGTTGTCCTTTATAAAACTTGCCTTGGTCATGGTATCAGTTCACAGCAGTAAAACCCTAACTGAGGGCTGGAGAGATGGTTCAGTGGTTAAGAGCATTGACTACAGGGGGTTGGGGATTTAGCTCAGTGGTAGAGCCCTTGCCTAGGAAGCGCAAGGCCCTGGGTTCGGTCCCCAGCTCCGGAAAAAAAAAAAAAAAAAAATCAAGAAAAGAGCATTGACTACAGCACTGATTGCTCTTCCAGAGGTCCTAAGTTCAAATCCCAGCAACTACATGGTGGCTCACAACCATCTGTAATGAGATCTGATGCTCTCTTCTGGTGTGTCTGAAGACAACCACAGTTATATATATAATAAATAAATAAATCTTAAAAAAACAAAAAAACAAAAAACCTAACTAAGACAAGAATTTTAAAGCATGTAAGTCAGTGGCTATAGAAGTAGTGGGTTTCTGATTGGTTTTCATTACTGAGGATTGAACCCAGAGCCCTCATGCGTGCTCAGCAAGTACCCTAGCATTGAATAGCACTCCATGGCTATAGACCGTGCACAAAGCTAAGAGAGGAAGGCAGTGTTACTTGTGTCAGTGCGGTACCAGAGTGCCTTCAGGCGAATGCAGGGCGGAAGGTTTAGTTTTGTCTCATAGAAGTTACAGTCCATTACAGCAGGAGAGTCATAGTGGGAAGGGCTTGAGTAGCTGGTTCTAGTGTGTCTGTAGTCGAGAAGAGGAGAGGAACACTGCTGCTCAGCTCGCCCCATCAGTCCTGGGTGTCAGTCCATGGAAGCTGCCATTTAGGGTGGCTGTCCATCTCAGCTAACTCAGTGCAGAAACTCCCTCAAAGATGTGTCCAGGGGTTCTGGACAGTTCTAGGTCCTGTCAAATTGACAGCCAATATGGACTGTCACAGGAACTTTATTGGGCTTTTAATTATGGACAGATAATTGTTAAATAATAACATGCCAAGTTGAATCTTTAAAAAACCAGTAAAGGTTGAAAAGGAAAGATGTTATAGGAAGACCACAGCAAAGGAAAACAGGATCAAGTAAGTAAGTAAACTTCACTGTGTCAGTAGCAGGGTGCTAAGGTATCTGTTAGGACAAAGAGGAACCGCTTGTTTAACTGAAAACCGAAGAACGGATAAGTTTATCACTAAGTATCCTTTAAAAGAAAGTGGTAGACACATTTTATAAGGTAGTTACATATTATCTAGGGTACTTTAATCTAAACACTAGAGAACATGACCATTTGGCCGTATGAGGTGGTGTGCACCTGTAGTCTAAGCTGTTCTGGAGGCCAAGGCAAAGAGCTGCTTGAGCCCATGAGTTGAGACCAGCCCAGAGAACTTAGCCAAAAATCATATGTATGTTTAATTATATGATACAGTTATCTTCCATGTCCACAGTTCTGCCCTTGCAGAAACCATGTCTGTTACCAAGAACCATGCATTGAGAATATTTAAAAAAAATTTTAAAAAAGTATCCGCATGAAGCACATGTAGGCTTTGTGGGAGTTTTTTCTTATTATTCCCTAAACAATATAACAGCAATATGACAAGGCATTTATTTTCTATTAGGTATTTAAGGTGATTGGAAGTTTACAAAAGATCACATGGGTTTTATGCAACTATTATTCCACCTATATAAGGGACTAAGGCATTTTCCAGTTTTAGTAACCGTGGGTCTCCTGGAAGTGATCCACTGCAGATACTGTGGGAGGACTGTACCTCCACAACGGATAGGGAATAAAAGACCTGGGAAGAGCGTTCCTTCTCATTCCTGTAGGACTTTTACAGTCTCTGGTTTTCCCTACTGAAGAGCTAGTAAAGGTTTATCCTTTGCTAGACCTTGCCTTGTCTTCACAAATGCCCATCCTTTCCGACAAGCCAGGATCCTCCCCACAGAGGCACACATTCTGACAAGCACAGTGCTTTAGAGCAGGGCTTGTTAAACTTTTCCTTAATTTCACAGGATTCTATGTGACCCTGAGTGTGCAAACTAAACATTTATAAACATTTATTAAAAACGATTTTTAAATAATTCTTCGGTATACAAATAAATTTTCTGTTTAGTTAAAACATAAGCAAATTTGCATGCTCATGAAATGAATGTGTTTTATTTTTACATAAAGGGTTAAGTCTGGACTGAGTATTTGATTCTACGGGGTGTAGAACATCCTAAGTATTTTCAGTTATCTTCATTTAATTTTATAATCTTCATTGGTGAGGACAGTGCTTTGCATAAGTGTAGAGTGCAAAATGGCAAAAGTGTGGCTAAGGGCATTTCAGAAACTGGTGGAAATTCTGTTTAGCTCTCAAGGCAGAATTCATTTAATGAAATTTGCAATAAAAATTTAATGTAACTCAAATCAGCAACTCAAACAGTAAATTTTAAAATCAAGCATGCTCCTAATAAAATGTGTACGTCTTTGATAATTATGTAGTGGGGAATGATGCCAGGAAAATGTCTTTGCTTTCCATTTGAAATCATCATTCCTTAAGAGCAGAAAACTGGACACGTACCACGTGGAAACATTTCCGTCGTGACACAGAGCCGGCTCAGGTTGAGCGCAGGTGTTTGGGCCTTTGTGAGCCCGAGGCCTGACCTCCTGCGCAGGCGCATGGCTTGTGCTCAGAGAGCCGGCTGCAGTGAAGCACAGTAGCGTCACTGGAGAGCCCTGCTAGAAACACGCTGGGTTCAGAGTTTGCTCAGTCAGGAACAACCCAGTGTTGCCAGATTTTCTGAGGTCCCCACATTCAGCTACACAGTGCTGTAGGGGATCACAATCCTCAGGTTAAAAAACATGAATGAGGCACTTTGAAGAAAGCAATACATTCCTATTGGGTGTTTGATGAAAGGAACTAGAAAAAAAGAAGTTACCTAAGCTCTCATATGAGAACGAATAGAATTTCTCTGGATGTGTAAAAGCACCACAGTGAGAAAGTGTAAGCAGGTGTGTAGGGCCTAGTTTGTTACAGTCACTGTGCCATTTGGCTGTGTGGTAAAATGTAACAGAACATTTCATCTGAAAGACTATAAATACTATGGCAGAATTTGACTTTACTGATATTATGCATCCCTGTAGCTTTAAGTGGGGCAGTCAGGCCTGTTTACTTCTCCGGGAATGAGACCACCGTTATAAATGACAGTGCAGGTTAACATCAAGGAGGTCCTTTAATCCAGATGCCCAAGCAGTGGTCGGACAGCAGTGTTACTAAGCGTTACTCTGTGCCTGGGAGAGTGTGTAAGGCTTTAGATGGTCCTTTGTGGGGCTCTAGGATGTCTCAGGAGTGAGGAACAGAAGGCAGGAATTCAAGATGATAGCGGACTGTCTGCTCTTAAGTCACCTAAACCAAAGAACTTGTGATTTCATCCACTGTACGTATAGGCTCTATTGGTATATGTGTTGGAAGAACAAGCACCATGGCCAGCCGGGCAATGGTGGTGCACACCTTTAATCCCAGCACTCAGGAGCAGAGAGGAAGGCTGATTTCTGAGAGTTCAAGGCCAGCCTGGTCTAACGAGTTCCAGGATAGTTGGGACTACATAGAGAAACCCTGTCTTGAAAAATAAAACAAAACACAACAAAAGAGTCCTGTGGCTAAAAGGTTTGAGAGGCTCTTAGTAAATTTTTTCTCTAAGAATATCCCAGTCACAAAGCTCTTTCCCAGAATAACAGAAAGCTTATTGTCACAAAAGGGAATCCCACAAACAATTCTCTTAGTGAATGATTTCCAATTGATTTTTAGAGTTCTTCTAGCCAGAAATAAGCAACGTGACCATTTTTGAAGTGGCTTTTTCTGTGCCAGTAAACATTTTCTCATTTAACTTCTAACTTTTTTCCCCATAAATTTTTAGTTTTAATGTTATGGCTGGAAGGACTTTGATATCTGTTTATTAATATGTTTGTCATATGGGGTCAAAGGATGATGTCTTGGCACCTGTAGCTTTTAAAAAATGACCTCTTAGGTGTTAATGTATACTAATTGAAAATATATAGTGAATAAGCAATGCCTACACTCGGGCTTTTTTCTATATACTTTTATGTTTATGAGTGGGGGTGTGTGTGTGTGTGTGTGTGTGTGTGTGTGTGTGTGTGTGTGTGTGTGTACTATGTGCATGCCTGGTGCCCTCAGAGGTCAGAAAAGGGGTTCAGATCCTCTGGCTGAGGAGTTACAGATGGTGTGGCTGGGTGCTGGGGATGACTCAGGTCCTCTGCAAGAACAAGAAGTGCTCTTAAGTGCTGAGCCGTCCTTGCCAGCCCAGGTCTTTTAGGTATATACTTACTTAATGGTAGGAGGATGGTTGCTTTCTTAGTTCTAACAATTTGTGACTTAGGTGGAATATTTTCTGAAGTTGATAAGGTACTGAAAATCAGCGTCAACCAGAAGCACCATTACTTCATAAATAACTGTGTTTTGCTTTTCCCTCCAGCTACATTATTGAGCAGGGGGTGTGTTACTTGGTTTTGTGTGAAGCTGCCTTCCCTAAGAAGTTGGCCTTTGCCTACCTAGAAGACTTGCACTCGGAATTTGACGAGCAGCATGGGAAGAAGGTGCCCACTGTGTCTAGGCCCTATTCCTTCATCGAGTTTGGTAAGATTAGACCCTGCCTTCTCCCCTCAGGGACTAGCACTATGGGGAAACTTTGACACATTGCTTAAAGATTGACATGTCTCCCCCTGGAGTTTGCCTAGGAAGGTTTGGTTTGTTCCCCTCTCCAAATTTACCTTTTCCCCCCTGTTTGAATGGAGAAGGCTTCCTTCTTACCACTAAATTCATCCAGTCTTTTATCACCTTTTGTTGTCTAGTTTAATTCCTTATTAGTGTCATTTGTAGTTACATGAAGTCTACTTGACTATCTTATAACTGAGTCGTATTCTCCAATCTATAGACTCTCAAAATAAGACTAATTTTATGGAAATCGGAATTTGGAAATCAAGAAAAATGATGAGTGATGATTAGAACCTCTAGTTTAAAAATGTATGGTATTTGAAAACTGTCTTTACTACATTCAGAAGTAGCACGTGTGAGTGTCTGTCTGTTTGCACAGGAGTTAGGGAAGGCTCAGTACCAGTCAGACCTGTAAAAGGCTGGGCTGTCAGTAGGTCAAAGGGAATGGCCTGTGCTGCTGGGGGGGTCACCTTGCTTTATCATTGTAGAGAAAAATTGACAATGCTAATTTTTTAATGTTATTTTCCTGGCTAATTAGTTTAGTAAATCCAAGTGACTAATAAAGCACGTGTTTCAAGGTCACAAAGGAAATAGATGGCTCACCCAAATTAGTTTCAGGGGAGTTAAGATGGGAATGAACTATAAGATAATACCAGGTATGGTGGCATGGGACCATAAACAGTAGTTGTTCCCACTCTCAGGCTGAAGCTGTAAAGGAAAGGCTCAGTGTTTGAACTGAAGGAGAACCTTTAGGGGGAGACCAACTGGAGAGGGGCAGAGGCTTTAGTGGGGGGTATTGCTAGACCACAGTGAGTGCTCAGGAAAGTGGGATGGGTGTAAGTACCCTGACTGCACTGCCTGCTTCCTCCTCTGCTGGATTTGCTTCAGGGCCAGAGCCTGACTAGAAGTGGGAGGGTCAGGAGCCCACTGATGTGCTCCACCCAGGTCAGCTTCCCAAAGTGCAGGGGAACGCAGTAGGGGTTGAAAGCCAAGTTAGAGGTATCAGCACACACAGCAGTAGATGGTTTTGGCAGAGACTGACATACTTTTATAGTAGGTCATTCCTACAGTTTTGAGAAGTTGCACGTGTAGGCTCTAGATGAACGAGGCTGCAGCCCTGTAGTGGTAATTTGGAAGCTTTCTATCAGGTTTGGTTTGAGGTTGAAGCATGAGGTAAGTTTGGAGAGTAGGCTGCTGATCGATCACTAACTCTCTTAGTAATGCCAGCATTATTATAGGGGTTGTATAGAACTAAGTCATGGAACCCAAAGGGCCCTCTGAATATAGGTTGAGATTTTCTGTCTTCAGGAATGGTTTACTAGAGTGAGTCTGGTTATCTCTAAGAATTCTGATAGTAAATGCCTCAGACTAAGTGATGTTCGAGGGGCAGTTCTCCTGAATGGTCATCTTAACATTTTACAGACGAAGAGGTCAGAGCCAGCAGCAGACAGGTGTAGGAATACACTCAAGTTCTGATCATTTCAGTGGCTCGAGAAGCAGGAAGGTTGGTAATGGTTACCTGTCCTCACTCTAGACACCTTCATTCAGAAGACCAAGAAACTCTACATTGATAGCCGTGCTCGGAGAAATCTCGGCTCCATCAACACCGAATTGCAAGACGTGCAGAGGATCATGGTGGCGAATATTGAAGAAGTCCTGCAGCGGGGAGAAGCACTCTCAGGTACCTGAAAATGACGTCAGAGATCAGCCCTGACGTGGCGGGAATTCGTGCCTTGCGTGATTAGTTTTGTGCACTAGAACAGGGTAAAGGACTCACCCAGAAGCAGTTACTGTTTCTAAGAATTTACAAAACAAACAGAACATTTGTACAAGTTAAATAAATTAAAAAGAAGACTGAGAGGTTGTGGCCAAGGATGTGTTTCACGCTGGCTGTCTCTTTGGGAGGCTTTACCGTTGCTAGGTCAGGGGTATAAAATGCCATTTTCATCAAGCATTCCTCTCTTGAGACATTTAAATCTGAGACTATGAAGAAAGGTCTATCTGCTGTCAGCTTCCTTCCTTCAGTCAGCCAGTGTCTGTTACATGGAAAATGGGACTAAATACACGTCATTCTCCCAGTTGGCAGGCACTGTATCTCAGCTGGGTCGGCTTCCTTGCTGTTCCTTTTTAAATTATTACTCTATTTTTTAAAAAAGATATTCCTCTGAATCACAGTGTTGAAGTTTTTTTTAAAGATTTATTTATTTTGTTTTAAGATTTATTATACATACTGCCTGCATGTATGCCTACATGCCAGAAGAGGGCACCAGATGGTTGTGAGCCACTGGTTGCTGTGAAATGAACTCAGGACCTCTGGAAGAGCAGTCAGTGCTCTTAGCTATCTAGCCCCTCCTTGCCATCCTTAATAGCGCATTCTGTCCTTTCGAGAATTGAAGACAGCTTCCCTGGTCCCTGTAGCTCAGGTCACACTGGTTTCCTACCTTGGACTGTTAAAATATTTCATTATACAGTCTCCAGCATGTACTGTGTAATATTTATTTGTATGTATGTATTTTCATGTGTACACATGAATATGGAAGCAAGGTCAGCTCTCAGTGCTGCTCCTCACTGCCTTTCACCTTGGCGTTCTGAGGCAATCTGTCCCTGACCTGTGGTTTTCAATTATGCTGGGCTGGCAGACCCAGGGATCTGTGTACCTGACTCCCAGTGTTGCAGTTATGAGCAGATTCCTCTCCACCCCTACACTTTGTTATGCGAGTTCTGAGGACTTACTCAGGTCTTCGAGCTTGCCTGGCAAACACTTGACTGTTTGAGCTGTCTCTTTGCCCTCGGTTTTGTTATGTGTATATATGTAATTATGTGTGCACACTTGCTGTGGCTATATATGGAAGTCAGGAGGCAGCCTCAAGTATTGATCCTTGTTTTCTATGTAATTGAGACTCTGTGAGTTTTATATGTTTGTCTGTCTGTTTGAATTTGGATATTATCTCACTATATAGCTCTGACTGGCCAGGAACTCACTGTATAGATCAGCCAGGCCTTGAATGGCAGAAATCTACCTGCTTTTACCTCCCTAGTTCTGGGACTAAAGCCATATGCCACCACACCATAAGACGGTGTCTTCTGTCTTTTCATAGGCCAAGCTGGCTGGCCTGTGAGCTTCTGAACATTCTCCTGTCTTCTCTCCTCACACTTCAGAGCTACAGCATCTGGCTTTAAGTGAATTCTGAGGATCTGAACTAAGGTCTTCATGCCTGCGTGGCAAGTGCTTTATCCACTGAGCCTTCTCCCTGCGTATATCACATACCTGTAAAAAATATATGTTACTGTGTCTTATATGTATGCTTTATGTAAATCCATATTTAACAAAAATATTTAAACATATTTTTGGCTATGTTTTTGAGATGATCTTTTAACATTTTTATATCCATCTATTTATTTTATGCTTATGTTTTGTCTGTATGTCTGTATGTGCACTACATGTATACATGCGTGCATACTCACAGAGATCAGAAGAGCGCATGAGATCCCCTAGACCTGGAATTAGGGATAGTTGTAAGCCACCATGTGGATGCTGGGAACTGAGCCTATGTCTTTTACAAGAGTGCACATGCGTTTTAGCCACTAAGCCATCCAGGCCCTTGAGACAGGGTCTTACTGTGTATCTCTGACTTGCCTGGAACCATTTGTTTCTGCCTCCTGAATGCTGGCATTACAAGTGTGTCTTATGCCCAGTTTATGTAAACATATTTAAAGTAAATTCAGTTTGTAAAATGAAGGGGAGATTTTTTTCAGTGATAGTGATTATATTATCTAAAATAATTTTAAGTTATAGATAGCTGGATAAAATTTGATCAAAATACATATGTAATATTATTTGAACATTAGATATGCACATGTAAGCTCTTCATTTCTGTGTGCTTATGTGTTTGTATTTGTATTCGTCTGTGTGTGTGTGTGTGTGAGTGTGTGTGTGTGTGGTGTTTGTCCATGTTTGTGTGGGTGTGTGTGAAGTTATGTCTGTGCTTGGGTGTGTGGCAGCCAGAGGTTGATGTCTGATCTTTCTCTGCTCCTCTCCACCTTACTTGTTGAGCCAGGCTCTCACTGAACTGGAGCTCCCTGAGCTATGCTGACTGGTGAGCTCCTGGGACCTGCCTGTCTCTGCTCCCTAGAGTGGACATACAGACATAACAGTGCTGCACCAGGTTTCTGTGTGAGAGATGTAGATCTGAACTCAGGCCCAGGTTTGAGTGGCAGTTTCTAAGCTATCCCTCCAGCCCTAGGCTCTTTGAGGATAGATTTCATGAGTGCTGTGTGTCTCCCATACTTTGTGTTTTCATCATGATTACAGGTAGATTTCTGTAATGAATATTCTTATGTCAGCGTTGCTGTGTATTCTTCAGCAGGGAGTATAGCCTCTGTGTCAGAGACTCAGTTACCACAGCACACAGCTTCGTGTTCTTTAAGCATCACATTGTGTGTGTCATTACTATTGTAATAGACTTGAGAGTTCCTACTTGAGATAAAGTGGACTAACAAAAACTTGTCTTAAACCCAGACTTCATATGTCTCCACTTACCACAAGGTGAGCGTTCTCCTGCAGAGCTCCTGTTTGCTGCAGGGCTGGCAGGCACACTGATTCACAGGTCTGCACTTCTGCCTTTAAGTAGATTCGCCTGCTTGGGGAGTGCAGAAACTACTCAGGGACTCATTAAGTATGAGTGAGCAGACTCAGCATCTTCTGCGAGCTTCCTTGCTGTGGGCGATCTACTGTGGGCGTCCTCTGTGTTGTATGCATTACTTTTCTCCTTGCTGTGACCAAACACTTGACAAAGCAGCTTGAGAGGAAGGGTTTGGTGGGCTTCACAGTTTACGGGGACATAGTTAATCACCGCAGACTCAAGGTACTAGGGTGTACAGCTGCAGTTCTTTGCCTCCTCTCTTACCAGTGTAATTAGAGTAGCAGCCCTGAAGTACAGTAGGGACTAAAAGCCTGGGGCCTATCAGAACCCACATTCTCCAACTAGGTCTCATCTCTAAAAGTGATAGTCCAAAAGTAGTGCCCCCAGCCAGGGGACCAAGAGTTCAAGCACACGAGTGTGTGTGCGTTATTTCACTCCCATAACACTCACTCAGCCTTCATCTGAAATAAGCGGATCAGGCCAGTTTTACCGACATTAATTAATTGACATCTCTTTGTCGGTAACATTTGTGATCTGGAACCTTTTCCAGATGAGGCTCAGCAGACGCCCTGCTAGTATCCAGCAGAATCCATTGGTCCCTGAGTCAAAAAAAAAAAAAAAAAAAAAAAAAAAAAAAAAAGAGCTGTAGTAATGTATGTAGAAGGAGCAGAAAAGTATGGGCAGGAAACGGTTTCTGAAAGAAGTCATCTTGAGTAAGGGAAAACATATTTGAATAAGGTATATTTCAGGACAGTAAAAAGATTAGCATTTTTAAACTGTTTTCTTCTTTTATAACATTGATCTCTACCTGGTTTTCTTTCTAAATGCGTGTTTATAGCTCATCCATTTTGCATGTAATGCACAATCTTTTGCATTTCAGCAACCTCAAATTACCCTTCTTAATTGCCTGATAAGTGCTGGATTGTGTTTCTTTATTCAAAGGTATTCCCTCTGCAGAACTGCAAGTTCCACAAAGACCAGAGTCCTGGGTGCTCAGATTCTCACTGTCCTCTGGCACATCATCTGTTGTGTTGTAGAATCTGCCCCATGACTCTAAGGAGAGTCTTGTCTTTGTACACTATGTATTTCAAAAGGTTCCGCTATGCAGGGATGCTCTTAAACGTTACTTGTTTCAGTCTGGGAGTGGTGGTGCAGCTGTACTCTGGCAGGAGGCCTGCAAATCAGGGATAACCTTAGCTGCACAGCAGTACCCCGGCCTTCGGCAAGCAAATCACAACTTAGTCCAAACGGAGTCATTCAGCATTGCAGAGTTCTAATTGAATAAGAAATGGGTTTGGTTGAAATTTAGGAAGGATCTTAAGAAAGACAAAGATTCCTCTGGAGGAAAAAGAAAGTATGTGCTGGAGATGTAAATTCTGGCTTCTCAAATGGGCGGTCGTGGCAGATGTTTACTGAGCACTGGCTGTATGCCCTGTTATACGTACTCGGGATTCACCAGTAAACATATCAGTAAACCCCTGTCCAGCTGGACGTCACTATGTTAAACAAAAAATGAGCCAGACTCAGATAAACACTGGATATTTGCTCTCACGTGTGTCAAGAAAGCAGTACCCCGGATGGTGCTGCAAAAGCAGCGGGAGAAATTTAAAAAGATGGGGAGAGGGAAGGAAGTTAATGGAAGCCCTGTGGCAGCAGAACAGAAAGGGCACTGATGAGGGACTGGGCGATGAGAGTGGGGAGGGAGGACGTTGAAATATGAATAGTATGATGATACACATATCTAGAGGGATAATGCAATTCATTACTTTGTATAAAGTCAAAAATCAAACTAAAGTGGGAGGAAAGGACTCCTGAGCAGTTGATAGCTTCTGGTAGACGGCCCAGAGGGACAGCTGGGGCACCGTCATGGTGCCTTCTCCTCAAACACTCTTGTGATTCCTAGCGTCAGTTGATAATTGAGTAGCTGTTGCGCTTATATTAAGTAATACCATGTTTCTCAATGAGAACCGGTTGGTTAAGTAACTGTAAATATTCCAAAGCTGTTGCATGTAGCTTTTGTACCCCGCCTTAACTCTGGGAACAGCCCCCGCCCAGCTTCCTTTGAATCCACGAATAAAAGACACACACACAGTTGTTCCACTTCATCTTGTCCCTTTGGCACACTTGCTGGGCACTGCTGTCTCCCGCCTGGAAGAGCGCGCCCTTACCAGTACTCTTACCTCCGCACCTCTCCACCTGCCCTCAACTTCAGTTGCTCAGTTATATCTGGTCCCAGCCAAACATCCCTGACCACCCGCCTGCAGATTAGGAAACAGATTGAAAATTTGGAAGCAGTGAAAAGGAGAATTCTTGGTGTCAGTTGGAATGTTTGTTTTCATAGTTAAGCTATGTGAACCACAATACATCACAAATATTGGGGCAGTCTTTGTGGAATGCTAAGACTTAACTTACTAGACATTTGTGGGGTTTTGGGGTTTCTATAGAACCTGTGACTATATTTTAATCACAGTTTAGCTTTCATATGTGTATTGAAATGCTCAATCTAATAGCTTTGAGTTTGTAACAGTCTTTACTCTGTGAAGAATCTTGGAATTAGCAATCACCATGGAAGTATAACTTAGCACTCGGTGTCAGATTAATTGAACATTTCTGGTTATCCTAGTCTTCTTGCATTTGATTTAGACCACTTAGCGTGTAGATATGGTAATTAAGGATAGAGAGATGGATCGTAGGTTAAGCGTGTTTGCCACTGTTGCCGAGAACCCAAATTCGTTTACCAGCACCCACATCTAGTGGCTCACAATTGTCTGTAACTTTCACACCCCAAGATCCAAGGCCCTCTTCTCACTTCTAGGGCATCATGGACACATAAATAAAAATAAGTAGATCTTTCTTTAAAAAAAATGAAACCACAGACAGTTATCAGGTAGTGCTGAGCGCTCACTCTGCGTGCCTCGCATGCTCCAGGCCCTCAGCCGCACTGAGGCGGGATATCTGCTGTTACTAACCTGCTGAAACCATCACTCTAAACAGTCGATGTGCCTACTCAGATTTGGTAACACAATTATTTTATTATTAAACATAGTTTAAACTCCATGGCTTATTTATTCCACCAGTTGTTTTCGTTATTTTTATGCCTTAATGTTTTGATAAACTACTTGAGGTCTAATTAAAGTTTCCCGTTTTTATCTTTTCAGCATTGGATTCGAAGGCTAACAATTTGTCCAGTCTATCTAAGAAATACCGCCAGGATGCGAAGTACCTGAACATGCGTTCCACCTACGCCAAGCTTGCAGCAGTAGCCGTGTTCTTCATCATGCTGATAGTGTATGTGCGGTTTTGGTGGCTGTGAGATAGTGAGCCTCGTCACTAGTAAGGGAGAACCTAGAACCCAGCAGGTGTATGTTTTCAGGAAACTGAGCTCACAGGGCTGTGTGTTAGAACCCAAGTGGAACTTCTGCCTCTAAAGACCTTGCAAGAAAAGACCTGTCCTGAAATGAAAGATGGCGCCTCGTTTAAGGAAGCTTGACCCATGTGGACGTCTCCGGGGCAGAGACCTTCTCTGGGTGCTAAGCCATATGTATTAGGGAACAGTAGGTTGTCTGTTTTGTTTCTTCCCTCCCCAGTACATTTGTGAGACAGCAGAGATGGGGCGGTCTCTCTGATGGAGCCATCAGTGAGATTTAAGGTAGCCAACCCATTCTAGCAGCATCCTGAAATTCTGTCAGAGTTTCCCCTTTGGGGAGTCCTAACCTTAATCGACATTCCTTTGTTGGTTACATGTGTGATTAACTTTCAAGTAAGACTCAAAGTATGTGAAGGTTAATTGCTTTGGTGCACAGGTCCTGTGTGTTGGCCGCTGTAGGAAGTTAACTTTTGTTTTTGTTTTTTTTTTCTTTTATATTTTGCTTATTGCACAGTTGCTTTGGAATTAAATCAATTATATTAATATGCCTTGAAATTATATAGTATTGCTTGACTAAAAGGATGAATTTTTTTCTGTCATTTATTCTTTGTTGTTTGTTTTTCTTTTCTTTTTTTTGTTTTGTTGAGACAGGGTCTCTTTAGTCTCGGTTGTCCTGGAACTCATGTAGACCAGGCTGGCCTTGAACTTACAGAGGTCCACCTTCCTCTTCGTTCACTCTTTAGCTCTCTCGGGACATTGTTATTTGGGGCTGTTTGGGCTCTGTAGAGTTAGTGTGGCACAGGGTAGTCAGAGGCCCTGCCTTCGGGGAAGAAAGGCCCAGCTTAGACCTCGGCTTTGCCCTGCCCCTTCCTCCCACTCTGTCTGTGCGTTCCCATTTCTTGGCTTTCTTTACAACATAACTTGCTTAAACTCATGGTCTCCTGTCCCATAGATATCCTGTAGGATTTTCACAGACTGCGAGTGTGGTGGTACTCAGCAGGGTAGTTAGTTAGATTTCTTATCTCTGCAGATCAGCTACCCAAACATAAATGCTCACATACCTTATGGAAAACATCTCTGAGAGCCAGCCTCATTCCTGAGTCAGCTTATGTAAATTCTGCAGGAATGTTTTAGAGACAGATGGCTCGTGAACAGTGTGACTCCTATAACCAATGAGAGTACATCAGACTTCTTTCCCTTTTTGCTCAGGGATAATGGAGATTTCACCTTTCCCCTTCTGAGGTAGAATTTTTTAAGTGGGAAGAATAGGCCTTTTGGTTATTATCACAAGGGGCTACAATATAACCTATAAGACCTGCACATACTGCAAACATTTCTTTAAATTGTACTGGAAAATGAGCCAACTTCTTACTTACCATCTTTGGAAAGACTTTTGGTAAGCAGTTTTATAACCCTAGGGATCATCACTGCTGCCCTGTTCCGGGGGGGACAACAGTCTCACTTCCTTATGAGAAGCCTGGGGGGAAGCTTACTGTATTCCTAATAAGTACAGAACTAGAATAAACGTTCTTCTATTATGAACATAATTCTACCCATTAGAGTTTTGTGCATGAAATACAAAATGACTTTTTATAGAGAATAACTGCTTTTAAGTCTTTAAAAGGCTTGCCCCGTAAACAATGATGTTGGCAACAGAAACCTTGTAAGACTGCAAACCCTGAGTCGTTGCACCGTAGCGCTTGGTGCCTCTCTGAGAAGGGCGGTGGCAGCTCACTGTCAGGAGTTGCATGCTGCAACTTAGTGGTCAGCGATGAAATAAATGCTTGTAGAACGTTTCCTTCAGTGTGAAGTTTTGTCGTCGAGTTAACTTTTGTCCACATAGGCTCTTCTCACCACATTCTACCTCATCTCAGGGGGCACTGAACTCGGGGAGGGGAAATTGGTGAACAGAGGAACAAGAACGTGGTAAAGGCCAGGGCAGTGGACAAAGGGAAGACAGGGTGCGGCCTCTGGTATGTGTTCCAAGTAGCTGGTAGTAGGAAACTCTGAGCAGGGAGACAAGTGGAAAGGATAGCAGTGTGTGGCTGCAGTGAAGGCAGGCCACACGACAGCTGGCTTGTTTCCAGAGAAGTGGATTAGCATTCCAGACAAAGATGGTGGCATGCGAAAGACACGTAGAAAGAGCTAGGCACGTTTGGTTCGTCTGAGCTCAGGAGAAGCAGACAGGAGAACTAGACTAGCATTGCTTCACCTGCTGAGGGGTTGCCCCTACGCAAAAAGATATATTAGAAGTGTGGAAGTGGAATTGAGCCATAGGGGAGGGGACCGTAAACAGACCAGTTTCAAGAAAGGTGATCAGAGGTCCAGATAAGAGGAACTTACTGAAGTATGCTGCCAGCACTCTACAAACAAAGAGATTTGCTCTGAGGTACAAAAGAGTCTCAAACATGGTCCAAAGTCACAGAGCAAAAGGATATCGGAATCAAGATTTGAGCCAGACAGTTTGGCTGCAGGGTTTGGTTTTGACGTTTTAATTTTTCAGGTAAGTATATGAACTGATGGATTTCATCATGGCATCTGCATACATGAATCGCTGTAATTTGTTGTCTCTTGTTCCTCTCCCTCGGGGTGTGTTTTTGTGTACCACCAACCCATCAAATAAAATAAGGACTACAAAGTGTATTTTGAGTTTAGCATGTTTAGAAAGTCATTGTAGAGAGCTGAGCACACAGGCACGATCACTGCAGGTACAGGATTGACCCACTGCGGGGGAGACCCATTCCTGCCCTCTAGAGCAGCTGTCTTGGCCATTGTGACACTGAACTTCATTGCCTGTTTTACTAAAATGCCTCATGGTGTCATGTTTTAGAAGTATTTGACACATTGACGCATGCCTGGTTATTTTAATGTCTAACAGTGGTTCCTGAGCTTCCTGAGAACTCTTTGTAAAACAGGTGAACATGTCTTTACTCCAGGAAAGATGTGTCCCATCCATCTCTGGCCAGGCAGGGCCACAGCACTGTTCATGAAATCATGGTGGGCTGTGGTCTTTCAGTTCACTCTAGGTCATAACACAGAACTCAAAAGTTAGGTGCCCAGAGTCCTTGAAAGCTGCAGTGAGTAGGAGGAGATCTACAGTCTGAACCTTATCTTCAAAAGCTACTGTGCGCATGAAGCAGCCCTGTCAGATATTTTCTTACATATTCAGAGATCTGGTTCTGGTGAAATAACTTTTATTTTCAGTTTTAGTTACTTAATCACGTCTAAGGAGTTCAAAAATATTTGTAAGTTTTCTTCAAATGCAAGAAACAAAGTAGACGAACCAGGCCAGCAGTTTGGCTTAGTGAGTAAAAACGCTCACCACTAAGACTGCCAACGTGAGTTCAGTCCCTGGACTCTCAAAGTGCAAGGAGTGACTCCCACATGTCTTCTGACTACACACGTGCAGTGGCACATACATACACATACAATAAACAAATATTTACAAAAATTTACAAAGTTGATATTTTCTGTGTGCATAGGATTTAATAAGACACACAGTAAAACCCTTCACAATTTCGTGAGGCTCAGCAGGATGCAGGAGGTCAGGGCTGTAGAGATGATGCTGTGTGGCAATTGCTTATTAGCCCACCAGACGCCAACTACCCTATGTGATGACGGCTGGTTTTGTATGACTTGGAGGTTGAATGAACAAGTTGAATCCTCCATCACTCACTGACTAGGTCTCTGGGTCTAGATAAAACATCCCCCTGGTTCTTCCTCATTCCTCATGGTCATCCCCCCCGGTTCTTCCTCATGGTCCGTTTTAGCCTTTCCTTCTAGCCCCACTCCAGTCCCTTGTGACTTATGCCAACCTACAGAGGAGCTGTCTATCTAGGGCCTCACCACCACTACACATGGCTGGAATTCTGGGATTCCACAGCAGCTACCTTTTCCAGGACCCAAAGCAGGAAATACCATCCAAAGACCAGAACATCCAACCAGCAAGGACGAGGACAGACATCTGCCAGGGAACAGCACTTCAGAAGTCAAAACTCCAGCCCAGTACAAAATAATGGAACAAGAGCAGCTAAGACTACGCCTCTCCAGAAGCCGGCAACTGTTAGGCCCTGAGAAGGGGAATTTATTAACCACCACAAACTTTTTTATTTCAAGTGCCATAACAATCCATGTTTTAGCTTTGAAGAATTGGAATTCTGACTTTGACTTAGTAACATACACCGAGGTCCTGGGCATTTTACACATCTATTATAATTTCATACCTTTTGTTGTTTGCTTGCCTAAAGTCGAATAGGAAGCTCCTTGAGTGCTTAGGTGAGAGTCTAGGGCTGCGGGATCACACCGTCCTCTCGCTGACCCAGGATGATGCAGGCATGTGTGTCCTCAGTGTTGGGTTCCTGCTAGCGCGCTGGTTTTGAAAGCTACACATGTTTACAGTATTCGTTTGCGCTCTCTGCCGTCCATCCCTTTGGTCCTGGGATGGCGTTTGCCAGTTTTCACCCCTGGCATGTGTTGCATCTGCGCTCCTTGTCCAGTCTCAGCATTATTTCAGTATTTTCTGTATCTGATTCACCAGGAAGTTAACAAAGAGAAAAGGAAAGAGTGACTGCCCGGCTCCCTGTGCCCTTTGTCCATCCTTGGTCCTCCCCCTCCTCTTCCATTTCTCGGTGCTGTTTTTATTGATAGAACGCTGCTGCTGCTTCTGTGAGAGCTTTGAAATTTACCATGCTTTATAGTTACTATTTTTAGCGGTGGCTTATTTTTAATTGGTTTTTATAATGTTTTCTCCCTTTTTTAACTTAGCATTTTAGTGAACAGTGATAAACTCCTCTTTAAGGAAGCCCTTTAGATGCAGATGCTCCCACTCCTTAAAAGGGGAAAAAATATCTATAGGAGGGAACATAGAAGCAAAATTTAGAATAGTGACAGAAAGAACAGCCATTCAGAGCCTGCCCCACATGTGGCCCATATATATACAGCCACCAAAACTAGATAAGATTGATGAAGCTAGAAAATGCATGCTGAAAGGGACCAGATATAGATGTCTCCTGAGAGACACATCCAGAGCATGTACAATACATAGGTCAGTGCTAGCAGCAAACCACTGAACTGAGAATAGGACCCCCCCTTGGGAGGAATTAGAGGAAGGATTGAAAGAGTTGAAGGAGCTTGCAACCCCATAAGAACAACAATGCCAACCAACCAGAGCTTCCAGGGACTAAACCACTACCCAAAGACTATACATGGACTGAAGCCAGGGCTCCAACTGCATTTGTAGCAGAGAATAGCCTTGTTGGGGCACCAGTGGAAGGGGAAGCCCTTGACTGCCAAGGTTGGACCCCCAGTGCAGGGGAATATGGGGAGGGGCAGTAAAAGGGATGGATGGGGGACCCATATGGGGGACGGGGAGAGGAAGGGGGCTTACAGACAGGAAACAGGGAAAGGGAATAATATTTGAAATGTAAGAAATATAACTAATAAAAAAAAAGGAAAAAAAAAAAAAGGAAGCCCTTTAAAGAAAAAAATGTGTGTGGAACAAGAACTCAAGGTGTCCCTGGTTTTCCATGGTGAGAGCTTCAGCTATTGCATGTGTGCTGGTAATTCTCAAATTCGCTTCTCTTCAGACCTGAGTTTGGAGACTCTGCACCCCCATTTCACTGCCTGTTGGCTATCTGTTTCTAGGGTTCCATAAGTAAGTTAATTATAGAGAAACTGTTTACCACATTGGTCTTGAAGATAAGCCTAACCAGCTTCCTTTACCCGCTCCATTGTCAGATCATGAGCTGCATCTGACGCCCCCTTGTTTGCCAGCCTCCAGCTCAACTGTTAACCAAACTGTTTTTCATAACTTACAACCATTTCCTGTCCATTTCTTCCTTTCCCAACGTTTTGCCTTGGTTTAAGCATTTGATAACGTTAGCATAGGCGCTGCCATGGGCTCTTTACTGCTTTTCGTACACGTCTCCTAGAACTGCTGTCGTACCAAAAGGATTAACTACAGGACCTCACTTTCTATAGAGTAAAGGGTTACATACTCTGGGTCATACCCCAGTGTCCGTACTTTTCTGGACTCCTCCCTGCACTGCGGACACTGAGTCACACCACAGGTGCTTGTAACCGAGCCTTCGCCCCTGTCTTGGCTCACTAAATTCCTTTGCTGTAACTTCTTCCTATCCTTTTGGTTTCATACAGCCCACCTCATAGTGAGGCCCCCACCTCTGTCCTGAGGACGACCTTGAACTCTTAATCCTCTTGCTTGCACTCCCAAGTGCTGGAATGACATGTGCCTTCATTCCTGATCTATCCCTAAGTCCGCTAAAGCTCTCATCTCTCATAGCTCCAGTGTCACCAGAATGAAGCATTCTCACATTCTCACACTTTCCCACAGGCTTAGGAGAAACTATAGTTTCATCCTCCACAGTAGTGTGCTCACATCTAAAGAATATGGAACTCAAATACCTGTTGATGTGTACTTTGTGTCCTTAAATGTGTGCCTTGTGAGAACCCTACAGGAGAAACCACCTGTTACTCAAGCAGTTGAATCCTTGGCACCCAGTACTGTGACTGATTCACGGGACACACTAGCATGTATTTGAAGGGCCAGCACACTGAATTATAAAATTATATGCACACTTTGGGGGAAATAATTTTGAATGAAAGGTACTAAAAATAATTGGACCAGGGGAGAAGTGTGTGAAAGAAACCAGAACAAAATACCAGTAAAGTGAATGTATAGTGAGCACCTTAGAGGAGGACGTTAGCAAGCGATTGAAACGATTGAAAGGTAAGTAGAGAAGAGCAGGAATGGGCAGACTAGGAGGAAAACAACACAGGCAATCGGCTGGTCTGTCAGGAGCCTTCCAGGGAACCATCACATTTAGGGGTTTTACGTTGAACAGCTACTTTAGTGAACCTTAATATCAGCAAATCATATCACCGCTGCTTTTATTTATCTGAAAAGGTGACTCCAGTGATAAGTGCCTTGGCCACTGTATCATATAATGTAAACGTTTCCGTGATAGGAGGTTTAAGGCTTATCACTGGCCTCGATGGTAGAACCCACGTGCCGAGCAGTTTTTCCCTTGGTTGTATAGGTGCACAGTGAGGCCATTGGACCAGAGTCAGACGCACACTGCATATCCTTTTCTGGAACGGTGTTGTAAAATGGACATTACTGCAGCGGGACACAGAGTTGTATGGACTGCAACAGAGACGTTGCTTCTAACAAATGTGTCACGTGAATCGGTAGAAAAAAACAGAACTGTGAGTCAAAAGGCATTACTTCTAGGTCTAGTTCGATGTCCTAGCAGTAGGTGAATTATAGAGTACCACGTGCCTCAGTTTCCACACGGGGAATGAGAATTACAATCTCTTCCCATTCGTGGACTCTGAGATTAAAATGCAGTCCTGGATAGCGAGCTTTACAACCTTGAAGCAATCCGTAAGTATACAATGAATCACCTTGGCTATGATAAACAATCAAGAAGAACACAGTTGCATGGCACAGACACCACACCTGGCACAGGTAAGAGCCAAGGTTTGGAATTCTAGCCCAGCCTCAGGCCACATGCTGAGACCCTGTCTTGATATACTGAGCACTGGTGGTGTAGCCCCTTATCATCCACGCAGTCCTGACTTTGATCCTAGTACTTGATCAAAAGATCTGTGTGGTCTGAGCTTTCTTGCCTGTTTCCTCCGGACACCCTCCTCACTCTTGGTCTTGAAGAAGGGTGTTCTGGTTGTTTGCTCAGATAAGTTCACATCTAAAACCATGAGTATTCCCAGCAGAGGGCAGCAAAACTCCAAAGTCTGCTGCTTTCTCAACAGGGAGAAACCACTCTGCAGTAGAGAACAATGACAGTTGAGCGTATGGGTTGATCTTCCAGAAGACCCAGGTTTCATTCTCAGCATCCATAGCAGATCACAACTGTCTCCAGATCCTGGGACTTTGACACCTTTTGGCCCCCAAGGGTACCAGTCCAAAAAATATCCGTGCATGGTGGCACACATACACCCAGCAGTCAGGAGGCAGGGGAAGGTGGATTTCTGAGTTCTGAAACAGTCTGATCTACAGAGTGAGCTCTAGGACAGCTACACAGAGAGATGCCATCTTGCAAAGAAAATGTTAAAAGGCTGGTGTTTAGATGGCCTCCCTGACCAGGCTTTGAACCCTACCCATCTGTCTGTCTCCCCAGCCTTGTGATTAGAAGCTTGGGTAATCAGCTTTTACACAAGTGTATTCTGGAGATCAGACTCAGGTCCTCAGGCGTGAGCAGCAAGCACTTTACTGAGTGCTTTAGCTTCTCACCAGCACCGCCCCACCCCCACCCCACCCCATTCCCCGGTTCCACATTTTTCCATCCAGTGTTGGAGATCCAGTCCAGGGTCCTGTGCATCCTGGGCAAGCACTCCAACACTGCACTCTACCTGAGCCTTGTAGATGTAACTTAACACTTAGCTTTGTTTAGTTTTAGTTTCATCTGGGGTTTTCTGAGGCAGGGTCTCACTTTGTAACACTGGCCATCCTGGACCTCCTTATGTAGACGAGGCTGGCTGCCTCTGCATTCTGAGTGCTGGGTTTAAGGGCATCTGCCCCATGCCTGGTTCAGTTTTTTGTTTTTTTTTTTTTTTGTTTTGTTTTGTTTTGTAGGACATTGAGATGCTCAGCCCTGATTTTTCTAAACCATGATGCCTCCTTGAGTCCAAAGGATAATTCCCAGTGGCATATGTGCATATTGGTGCTGTCATGGTGTCGCCGTCATACAGAGAAATTAACTTAAAAATATTCTTGTGCTTTTAAACTTTAATCAGTCATCTTGAGTATCGTAAACAACAGACATTTGAACTGTTCTCAGTAGTATAAAATTTACTTTCACAGAAATGCTGTCATTTGATCTTCACTGGGGCCCTACGGGCTGCTTTTTTTCCTGTTTTATAGATAAATTTTCTCATCTGTTCTCAGAATAGTTGTTATCTGTTTGAGGAAAAAAGTTCAGGGAGAAGCCTTATATGTCAAGAGGACCCGAGGGGTGAGTAATTTCCTTCTCATAATAAGTAACGTAAGGGCCGACTTTGAGCGTCATGGTTTTCTGCCGGCTGTTTTGAGAGACAGGATTGGAAGGCTGTCAGGCAGTTTCTTGATTCCTTCTGCCCTTGCCTGTTCATTTCTGGGTTTGCTCTTATGAAAAATACTGCCCTGGTTTCCACTCCACCCCCATGTCAGAATCTTCTTTCCATTTCGGATAAACCTCTTCCTGTTCTTGAGAATTTCATCACATTCTTGGCGTGATCTAACCGACATCCCGATGCTGGCAGCAGAGAGGATATAGGCTGTTATTGGCTGGCCGAATGCTCTCCCGAGCATAGAATAAGTCACTCAATCCTTAATTTCAACTCTATCTTTGGGAAAAATATACACACTCCTCAGACTTTGTTTATTCATTAGTCCCCTTCCCCCCACCCCATCCTGAGATGAGCAAATATGCAAGTTGGGGATAGTGTGAAAGGGAATCGTATGAGCTGATGAGCTGCGTGTCTTTGCTGTTTCGAATGTCGCTTTTAATTCTTCGCTCTGTAATGACATCACCTCACAGTATATTCAGAGTGCCTTCCCTAGGAATAGTGAGGACGCCACCTGGACTGGACGGTGAAACCCAGTGAACACATCAGCCTTTCTCTCTCCTCTGGGCAGCACGTGATGCTAATGACCACATCTGCCTGGACACACTCCCTTCGGTTTCCATGCACTGTTTTGTTTTGCTTTGTGATTGTTGTTTTCTACTTAGCCATGGGTCATCCGGATCCTTTGCGGGCTCCTCTTCCCTTGTAAGCTCCCACAGTGTTACCGCTAGATATCCTGTGCCGTGCCAGCCCCTTCCCTTCATAGCCCCCAGGGAAGTCTAGCTCTCCCGTGGCACTGTGGGACCTATGTATCAATAATAACTCCCCAGAGTTCCACATCTACACATTCAGCTGCCACCCAGGACCCCATTTGGGAATTCTGAAGCTTTATTAGCCAACTTGTTCCCCCAAAGCTATTCTTCCTATAGTGCTATTCATCCAAATATATGCTACCCCGGCTTACCTAGTAGCCTGGGATTCACCCTTGATTAGTCTCCAGATCCCAGCAGCCCCAAGTCCAACAAGACACCCTCCTTGAGCACCCACATCTCCCACTACTGCTGTTGCCATCTGGTCTGTGTGTGCACTGTCTCCACGCACTTTGGGTCCTACCTTCTGTCAGCCTCTTGCCTGCTGTTTTTCTCTGCTTGCTTTCCATTAGCCATCAAGATGTCATTTTCATAACTGATAAGTCCATCTCTCACTTACAGCCCTTTGGCTTCAAACTGTGCTCTGGAGCTTGTCTGAGGCTAGCAGCTCACAGCCCCTCGGTAGCAGAACTGTGCCGCAGCTGGACTACACCCCACTTCCTCTTCTAGAACTTCACGAACGCTCCTTCCTTTCCCTGACACATTCTACTGCAGGGCCTCAAATGTATCCAGACTGAATGCTAATCTCACAGTGGCACTGATCCGGATCAGAACTGAACGCGGACACTGAATTTTTAAGTAATTCTATGTTAAGATCGTAATTTAAACTGGGTATGGTGATATATGCCAGTAATTCCAGTAGTTGAGAGGCAGGGGGTTTGCTGGATTGCAGCTAGCTTGGGGTACATAAGCAAATCCTGACTCAAAATAAAAGAAGGAAAGAAAGAAAGAAAAAAAGAAAGAGAGAGGTTGGGGATTTAGCTCAGTGGTAGAACGCTTGCCTTGCAAGCGCAATTTTTGATACAAAAAAAAACTACTACGATCAAAAAAAAGAAAAATAGGGAAAAAAAAAAAAAAAGTAAAAAAAAGAAAGAGAGAAAGGAAGAAAGGAAGGAAGGAAGGAAGGAAGGAAGGAAGAAAGAAAGAAAGAAAGAAAGAAAGAAAGAAAGAAAGAAAGAAAGAAAGGAAGGAAGAAAGAAGGAAGAAATGGAAAGGACCCCACCACCACCCACTGCAATACACATGAAAATGTATTTAAACAGGCTAGCTCAGGATCGACGTTAGCACAGCTGAATGCAGCCTGGGAGGTGTTTTTAAATTACACTTGAAGGTATCCTTGTTACTCATCATGACATTTTATCTTGGGAATTTTTCTTCTTTCCAGCCAGCTTCTACCCGCCTGCTCGCCTCCCCGCCCTTACCCCCACTGCCCTACACTTAGCCCTACATGGATCCGGTTTGCATGCTGTGGTAGCTGCTGTGACGCTGCGGTTTATTAGGCTCAGACTGCAACAGGAAGGCACTGAATCGAAAGCAAAGGGGAGGAAGCACAAACCGATACCCACCACAAGGCTGCTGAATGCCCAGCGTGACCCAAGATGCACCCTCTGCTGAGGGAGCAAGCAGCCACAGAGCTTTACAAACCATCACCCTGATCTACTTCCCTCGTGCAGCCTTCCTGGGTCACCATGAGGACCTCTAGGTGCCAGCCTTAAGAAGTAGTGGAAACAAGAGGTCACTGACTGGTCGGGGGACAGGGGCTAGAGAAATGGCTACATGGTTAAGGTCACTCTTGCAGAGGACTGGCATCCACCTCTTGGCCACAGCCATCTGTAACTCCAGTTTCAGGTGATCCAACATCCTCTTCTGGCCTCTTCATAGCACACAGGCACCTAGAACAGGCATGTGTGTGTGTGTGTGTGTGTGTGTGTGTGTGTGTGTGTGTGTGTGTGTGTGTGTGAAAACCCTTATACACATAAAATATTTAAAAAAAAAAAAAAAAAAGCTCCAGAGATAGAGACACTAAGGGACGGCTCCTGAAGGGAATGACTATGGACCAACCATTCATCTCTAATATCCTATTCTCGCCCAGCCCCGAGTTCAATCCAGCCCTGAGCATGAACATCTGGGGAAAGTATTGGTTAACAGTTCTCTGCCTGTGCCGATTCCCATGTCGCCGGTGTATCTTTGCTGTCTGTGAGCCTAGAAGGCTGCTTCTAGCTGTCTCTAGTGATACACAGACTCTTTATTGGGTTTCATGACTAACAGGAACTCCCTGTTGAACATGTTCCTCCGTGTGCTACACTGTGCACTAGGTGAGAACACTTACTTCCAGGTCCCTACTTCAGTGCAGAGAGAAGAGAAATGGGGGAATCAAAAAACATTTTGCCTCCGATTTTGCATTTTTTTCCTCTTTGCTCAGTAATCCCAGAGCCTGGATTATACAGGAGGGCATGAAAGGTATGGAGTGTATAACTTTAAGCACAAGGAAGGCTGGGAAATCCCCAGGGCACAGCCTCTGGTGTCTTAGAATAATCTTCCCTGGACTCGCTACCTCAAAATCTGGGAGATGAGAGCTGGCCTCTGCTTTTGAAGTCAGAACTGGGAGAATTGGAACAACCTTCTCCGTGTGGAGGAAGGCTGCTTTGCTTGGCTAGAAGTAGGCTCTTGAGTCTTCACAGGGTGCCAAGCTCACACTTCAGAGAACAGAACAGGAAGTGCTGTTCACGCAGCTGGGAGGAGAGCTTGCTTGTGCCTGAGCCTGTTAAGTTCCCCAAGCACCCTTTGACCCAGTCAGAGCCCACTTGAGGCTCACTGGGGAAGAGAGATGGGGTGTGCCCTGGGGTTTCTTCCCTTAGCTCAAAGTGGGGCACATTCAGCTTCAGTCTCTGACCAAGACTGCTCAATCTTGAGACTAACATGGAGGCATCTGGGACAAGGCAGTGGGAGGTAAGGGAGACATTTTTGGAGAAATGGGCTTGCTTTTCTAGCACAGCCTCTTGACAAGTGGTAGAGATGTCTCGGTTTTAGCAAATTTGACACCAGTGAGTTAGAAAGGCTCTAATAAATGAAAGAACAGAGTCTATAGTCAGATAAATGTTTGAAACT
Source organism: Rattus rattus (assembly GCF_011064425.1). Taxonomy (NCBI): domain Eukaryota; kingdom Metazoa; phylum Chordata; class Mammalia; order Rodentia; family Muridae; genus Rattus; species Rattus rattus. The sequence continues at coordinate 59,377,736 of NC_046156.1, read as the reverse complement.
CCCTTTCCCTTCCCCTTGCTTCCTCCTTCTCTCCTCCTGCTCCTCAGGGCTCTCTTCTGTCTTCCCACCTTCCCATCAGGGAAGAAGGGACTGGGACTGGGAGGCACCTTGGAGCACAGACAACTCAGCAAGCCTCAGTCTGGGTGTGTGCCTAGGGTTTGCCCACTTCTGCAATAGTCAAGAACATTCCTCAGGCGGTGTGTAAGAATTAGGAGTGCTCCGAGCTGCAGCAGTTGAGTGACTGTTTCTGTCACAGATTGTGACCAGATGAGTCCATTGCATTCTTTAGAAAAGAAAAATGCATAAGAGAACAGAGAACTACTGAGCTGCTCATGGAGGTAAGGGCTTGGGTGGTGTGAGGGCTTGAGCAGTAAAGAATAGATTTTACTCTTTGCTTTTTAAAGATGTGTGTGTGTGTGTGTGTGTGTGTGTGTGTGTGTGTGTGTGTGTGTGTGTGTGTGTGTGTGTGCGCACAGTCCATACATGAATTGCCAGCAGAGGCCAGAAGAGGGCATGAGATCCACTGGAACGGGTATCACAGGCAGGTGTGATCCATCTGATGTGGGTGCTTGGGGAACAGAACCTGGGTCCTTTGTAAAAGCAGCAAGATGGGGCCGGGGAGATGGCTCAATGGTTAAAAGCACTGTCTTCTCTTCCAAAGCACCAGAGTTCAATTCCCAGCACCCACATGGCAGCTCACAATGGTCTGTAAATACAGTTCCAAGGGATCTAACACCCTCACACCAATGCATTCAAAATAAATTAAATTTAAGAAAAAGCAGCAAGCACTCTTAACTGATGAGTCATCTTTTCAACCCCTCTGCATTTCTTTTCTTTTCTTTTTGAAATGGGAGAGGCTCATCTTTCCTCTCTTGACCTCTTAACAAACAAGTCACCTCTTACCTCAGGTTCGATGCTCTCATCTGGCGGGGGCAGGGATGGTTGAGTTTCTATTAAAACCATATGCCCCAATGTAGCTTTTACAAATGTTAAAATTACACGTGACCTTTACACGTGTTATATTTCTAGCTCTTACCGTCTAGTAACTGTACAGATGAGTAAGCCCTCGTCACAGCTGTTCTGTCTCTTCTGCCCGGTGTCACAAGGCTGTCAGAGGACAGGCATTGCTGGGGAAGAGGCTAAGACATGGAAGGAAGAGACTCATTGTGATGCGGTTTGTGTCTGGACATGCTCTGAGCTCTTAAGGGATGGTGTGCGTGCGTGTGTGTGTGTGTGTGTGCGTGTGCGTGTGTGTGTGTGTGTGTGTGATTGTGAGTCTGTGTCTGACTAGACACGATGAGGCAATGAGACAGAAGAATACCATTATATTCTTTAACTTGTCCTGTATTCTTGTGTGCTGCATACATTGGGTCGGGGCACACACCCATACAATGCATCTCTGGCCAGAGGATGTCCTTCAGTATTACTCTCTTCCTTGTTATTTTAGGACAGTCCTACTGAGCTCATCATGTTGTTAGGCAGGCCAGCCAGGGCCAGACCTTGGGATCTTTTCTGTCTCCACTCCCCAGTGCTCAGGTTACAAGCGTGTTCAGGCACGCCCTGCTTTTTTTGTTTGTTTGTTTTGGTTTTTGATTTGGTTTGGTTTGGCTTTCTGAGAAAGGGTTTCTGTGTGTAGCCCTGGCTGTCCCTATCCCGGATCTCTCTCTCTCTCTCTCTCTCTCTCTCTCTCTCTCTCTCTCTCTCTCTCTCTCTCTCTTTCTCTCTCTCTCTTTTTCTCTCCCTCGTCCCCCTCCCCCCAGACCAGGCTGGCTTCAAACTCAGAGATCCACCTGCCTCAGCCTCCTGAACGCTGGGATTAAAGGTGTGAGCCACCGTGCTGGGCTCCATGCCCTGCTTTTTATGTGGGTCCTAGGAAGTTCAAACTCAGACACCCCATGCTTACACAGGAAGTTGTTACTGACTGAGCCATCCTCCCAGCCTCTTTTTCCTGTATTCTTACTTTTGTAATTGTTAATTGAAATAAACAAACATGTTGTCTTAATTACCCTTGGGTCACTATGGAGAAACACCATGACCAGGGCAACTGATGACAGCATTTAGTTGGGGGCTTGTTTATAATTTCAGAGGGTGAGGCCCTGACAATCACAGCAGGAAGACAATCAGGCCTGGCATTGGAGCAGTAGCAGAGAACTCACATCTGATCCACAAGTTTTAGGTAGAAGAAGAGAGAGAGTGGGCCTGGCGTGGGCTTTTTAAACCTCAAAGCCCAGCTCCAGGGGCACACCTCCTCTAACAAGCCACACCTCCTAATCCTTCCCAAACGGTTCCACTAACTAGGGACCAAGCATTCAAACATAGGGCCTGTGGGGTCATCCTCCGTTAAGTTACCACACGCATGTAAAATCAAACCTGTCTCTAACTTGGGATTTAAAATTTGTTTTTAAATTACTTCCACATCACCATGAACAGGCTTGACTGTGGAGTTGAAGGAATGAAAAACGACAAACAGATGGACCCACGGGCACCAGGAGAAGCTGGGTCGAGGGGACTGTGGGATCTCTGATGGAGAAACCACAGCCCCTCCCCAGAAGCTCAGCATGTTTATTGTAGTGAGTCGAACAGAGAGGCGAGGTTGTTACACAGATAAACAGGCAGGGTTTATGGTACACAGTTGGATCAAGGAGACACTTAGCTAATCTCAGTAGGAATGGTCTCTGCCGAGAGCAGTCCTTAGGCTGTGCACATGGGGGTGGGAACTACGGTGGACAGGTCGTCACGTGCTATCACTGTCCACACATGCACCAGACTTTGCCATTTCCCTCTAAATTTTTCTCGGGGTCGGGGAGGCTTTGCCATTCCTACAGGAACGACATGGCTAAGCCCACATCAACAACACGTATTCGTTCAGAACTTCACACACTCAGGGCTTCCTTTGTTCCCTATAGTTCACACACACACACACACACACACACACACACACACACACACACGAGATCCAAGGGACTGTTACACCCATGAACTTCTGCTTAAACGAAGCAGCAGTTTCGCAGAAAGTTACCTGGTGTTGATCTGTGTTTCATTTGTGGAAAGGGTTAATCCCTTGCCCTTTGTGGCTGGTTTCTGAACTGCAGTATCATTTTCCTTTGATGAGATTAATTAGCATGAAGCAGAATCTCTTTGTCCACTGAGTGCTTGTGCTCTCTGACGGAATACTTGCTGTGAGCTGAGCCCATCCTACGTGCTCAGCAAATCAGTCCGTCCTTTCCCACCACCCAACTGCCCGCTAGGAAGATGTCTGAAGACTCTACCCCATCTCCTCCTCCTAGTCTACTGGCCCTGAGATAATTGTGACTTTGTTTCTGGGCGCATCTCTCTCTGACCAACCCTTATTTCCATTCTCCTGGTACCACATCGTCCCCCTCTCTCTGGCCCTCTCCCCCTCAGCTTTTATCACCAGCAACCCCTTAGGCCAATCCTGCCGCATGCTCCTTCATGCATTACATGAACGAATTTCTTGAGGGCAGTGAACCACACAGTCCGCTGTCTCTTTTCAACAGTGAAAAAGAAGCCGCTCTCTAAACACATCTTTATTGAGATGTGATTTATGGACAACAAAGCTAACAAGTTTGAAGTCTACAGTTCCGTTTCCAGTAGGTTGTAGAACAATCCCTCCATCGCAATGGGTAACATTAGACATTCTCTTCATGCTAAAGAGAAATCTTCATCCTTTCATGGTGACTCGTTATTCCGGTGCCCTGCCCTAGCCCTGTGCTCGCCTTAACCTTAGATGATCTACTTCCGTGTCCCGGCACCATCTGCCTGCGCTGACATTGTATGTATCTTGTATGTCATTGTATGGCATTGTATGTACAGGTGCCACACTGTATCTTTACTGTCATCTTTAATTTCTGGCTTCTTATACTTACTATAATGCTTTTGAGAGTCATCCGCATTGTAGCACCTGTCTGAGCGCAATTTCTTTTTGTTACTAAATAACATTAAAGCAGATACGTGTGTCACAGTTTATCTGTTCATCAGCTGGTGGACAGCTAGGTTGTTTCCACTCTGTGCAGGCTCTGTATAGACATGTTTGCATCGCTCCAGGGCATATACCTAGGATTGGAATTGCAAGATTGAGGTAACTCCATTCTCAGTGTTCGGAGGGACTGTCAAGCTTTTTCAAAGGAGATGCTTCCATTTTACTTTCCCACCAGCAGCAATAAGGTCTCTTATTCCTTTCTCCTCAGCAGTGATTGCTTCTCTGTGTGTTTTATCAGAGTCTCGGTAGTGAGCAGAGCTTTCTGACTGGGCAGGCTTTCCCAATGACTTCTCATGCGCCACCAGCCATTTCTATAATTACTTTGGAATACCATTATAATGTGTTACCCATTTTTATTTGTATCTCTTTATTTTGTGGAGCTAGGGGTTAGAGCCCTGGCCTGTCGCACTCTAATTAGTCATTCTTCCACTGACCTACATCCCTCACCCATGGCCTTTTTAAATTTTTGATTATTTTGGCTTCTTATTATTGGGTTGGAATATTCGAAGTGCAAACCCCACATCTGACGTGGAATTCACCAGGTTAGTCTCTGGTCTCAAAGTCACTGAGATCCACCTCCTCCTGCTTCCTGAGTGCTGGGTTAAGGTGTGCACCATGTCCAGGCTCCTCCGCTTTCCTTCTTGTGTCCTTCGAAGCACAGACGTGTTCAATTTTGATGAAGTTCAAGGTGTCACCTGTTATTTTGTTTTTTATCAGCTCGAGTCTCACCGTTATCGTGAAGATCGTCACGTGACTCAGGCTGCTTAACATTCTAAGTCGTCTAGTTCTAGCTCAGACATTCAGGCCCACAATCCACTGGGAGCTTATTATTGTGTACGATATTAAGCATTTGCCCAAATCGATTCTTTTGTATGTGGATATCCAGTCGTTCCAGTGGCTTTCATTGATTTAAGAGACCATCCCCCACCCTGTTGAATTCCTTTGCTCCCTTTGTCAAAATTCAATTGAGCATAACTGTTAGGGCCTATGTTTCTGTCCCGCCGGTCTGAGTGTGTTTACACTGAATAGGTCTTGACTGCTGTAGCACTGCAGTACGTTTTCAGGTTGGGAAGCCTGAGTCAACTAGCTTGCCTCCTGCATTTCCCCCATGGATTTTAGCATTAGTCACAGGGAGGTTCTAGAATCCCCAGAAAGGCCCTGCTTCTAATAAAGTCCCCACCTCACACCTAGCGTAAAATTGGAAAAGGAAGACTGAGCAGTATGCTTTGGAGTTGAAGGAGAGACAGGCCCTTTGAAAGATCTCACACCGACGGAGGGTGGGAATAAGAGAGCCAAAAAGTTTGGTAAACCTCCCACTCCGGAGAGGAATGTTTGTTCAGAGAGGGCAGTTTGCACTAGCGCCAGGGGATATTGTGAAAGATGATTGAAATGGCAAAGTCCATTGATGTCCCCAGAAGGCGAGAAAGTCTGAGTAAGCAGGGCCCTCAGTCTGCTGATTGTCACAGAGGATTCTCTTCAACCCAGGGAAGCAGCTGCTGCCTGCTTTCGGCAGTGCAAAGACAAGAAACAAATAATAAGGAAGAATTGTCCTCTGCCTTTCCCTGCCTTCTTCTGGGGCTCCTCTAACCTCTGTCCTGCTTTGTTCCTCCAAAAAGAGAGAGGAGAGAGAAAAGAAAGCCAAAGAGAGACAGACACATGGAGACAGAGAAGACGGGGAGAGAGAAAGTTAGAGATGCTGCGGAAGGAGAGGAGTCTGGATTTCTAAAAATTAAGAGGCCTGGGTAGGTGAGATTTGCACAATAGGCAAAGGCCCTTACCAGTCCATCTGGTGACTTGAGGTCAATCACCAGAACCCAATAAAGGTAAACAGAGAAACAGTTCTGCTGTCATCTCAGACCACCACAGGAGTCCTGTGGCATGAGCCAAAGACCAGTCAATCAGTTAATCAGTCTCTCTATCTCTCTCTGTCAGTCTCTGTCTGTCTCTGTCTCTGTCTCTCTCTCTCTCTCTCTCTCACACACACACACACACACACACACGCACACGCACACACACACACACACACACACACACACACACACACACACACACACACACACACAGAGGATCCCCTAACCCTACTGTGTAATATAACAAAATGTCTTTAACATTTCACAAATGACATCCTGTGGCTATGTAATCCAACTTCTGGGAATTTGTCCCCCCAAAAATAACATATGCAAAAGGGGTAGTGGGATATTAATGACAGCATTCTCTATGAGCATTTGCAAGGCCACGTCTCTGAAACAGGAGCACGTTTCATGATACCATGGCAAGGTCACAGAACTGCATCTGTGTCTGCTGTCAGCGTCTTCTTCACCCAATTACTTGCTGTGGACTCCCAGCTAGGGTTTCTGCTTTCCCGTTCTCTGTTCTCAGCTCAGCACACCCTCTAGACTCTGTCTTGTGCTCCAGTGCTTCCCTGGCCCCCTCTCTTTCAGGAGAAAAGCTGGTGGTTTTGCCTCAAAACAGGCCCTACCCAACCTGGCCTCCGCTGCCTTCCACCTCATACTTCTGCTTTCTTGCACACTGCTCTCTGCCCTTCCCTGACGTTAGAGGCATCTTTCGCTCTCTTCAGCGTCTCCCCACAGATGGCCATTGGTCTGTTCTCTCAGGCCCCTTTGAGCTCTTTGTTCTAACTCCACCCACACAGACAACTTCCTTTGGTGAAATCTGTCTTTCCCTAGCCCCAGATTCCAGGATCCCCTACTCCTTCTCCTGATTCATTCTTTAGCCGCATGTCTTACTTCCTGGGACTTATTTTAAGGGTTATTTTAAGGCTCCCCTAAGGGACTGTGTTCTGGAAAAAAGTCCTTGTGTCCACTGCTGTATCATTGGTATCACTGGTGTCTCAGCTGTGCCTGGTGAAATGAGCTTTCTAATATGTATTAAATGACTGTAACTATAAAATTAAAACTTAGGAAAATGAGGCCTTGGTTTAGAAAGTTGGAAAGTATTAACTGTTCAGTGTGATGTGCAGAGGAGCTATCGAATATAAGAAACGTGGACTCTGGTCCTGATGCTGCATCTTTCCAATTGGGCACACTTGGACAACCTCTCAACTTCATCATCTATGAAGTAGCCATAATGAGGTATCCCTCGCAGAACTGTTGTAAAGATGAGATGAGATGAGGAGTATACGCAACAGCCTGGCACACAGTAGGCACAGTGGAACACCCGGCACACAGTAGGCACGGTGCGAGTGAGCATCAGGTTTCTGTTCTGAATATCCATCGGAAGAAACTGCAGAACTGGAAATAAGTGAGGGTCTCAAATGCAGGAGCTGTGCATTTTATAGTTTCCTGTTTAGTACAAGAGTCCTCCCTAAGCACTGCGTGCTTACAGTGGAGACCAGACAAAGGCCACCTGGGTGCTGGTTCACCTTTGACATGAGCTCTCTGACACTGAGTCCTCACCTATCTGGCCTGTTTCCATGGTATTAACATTAAGAGGTTGTATTAAGTGACTTTTAGTCCATTAAGACTCGAGATGCCATAATTAAAACAGGCAAGCCATCCCACCTTAGCCTAGGCAAAGCTGCACCCTACCGTAGTCTAGCCTTCCGCAGACATGCAGACCAGATGTTTCCAATCAGACATAAAAGACTCCATTCTTTGGTATTTGAGGGCCAAAAGAAACTAGAGAATTTTTAAAACGCATACAGTAAATGAACTTTCCTTTTTCCCCTGATTTCTACATAGCTGCCCAGATGGTGTTCAACTTAAGTCACGAAAGAAAAGCACATATTACGCACCTTTGGGTTGGGATTTACTCTGTGAATCTACGGCCCTGAAGGAAAGTGTTTTTGTTTTAAGCCACGAAGTCGATACAGGCAATTCTCAACTACAACCCAGCACCGGCCGGGGCACCCACACCGATGTGGCTGAAGCCAGAGCGCAGTGGAGAGTGGCTGGGAGGGATGTGGCTAACTTCCTCCCTCCTGTGGAAAGTTCCCTGGCCTTCCACAGTGTCTCACCACGGCAGAGGATGAGACGCCTGCTTTACCGGCCCAGAGCTGCAGTCAGCAGGTTAGCAGCCCTGGCTTTGCTTCTCCGAGTGGGGGAGGGGTGTCAGCTGCTCAGGACTCCAGCGACTGACCACAAAGCTTTCAAACGCCCCGTTGGCAAGGCCCCTGACTTTACTCAGCTGAAAACTGAGGATCTCATCTGGGAAGGGTCAGTTAAAAGATGACAGCGCTGCCCAAAGTAAACAAAGGGAACAACCACAACCAAATCCTTCTGAGCAGCCTTTCTTTACAATTCCCAGCCCAGCCCGCCGGGGCTCCGGCTGAAGTCCCCACCCACTGCCTCTGATGCCCCCATGAGGCCTTGTCTGAGTAAGCTTAGCTGACCCCAGGACTGCAGCCTGTAAGCCTGCCCTCCCTGCCCTCTCCCCTGAGCGCAGAGCTGTTGAGATTAGAGTTTAAAGCTGCCGCATGAAGACTGGCTCATTCTTCAAGATCACCGAACACAGAACAGAACACAAGAGATGAGTAAACGCTGCTTAGCGAGGTGGATCCAGAGGAAGTTTGGGCCCTGAACTGGTCTTTTTCTTCCTGGTCCATTCAGCACTCAGGTCCCTGTACACTGTTTCTAAGAACTGTGAAATAAGAGGTTCTCTGTCCACTTTTCCTTTGTTGTGGAGCCGGAGTCTCTCCTGGAACTCACGCTATAGAGCAGTCTGATTCCGAACTCACAGACATCTGCCTGCCTCGGCCTCCCAAATGTTGGGATTAAAGATGTGCATTCCCTTGGGGTTGGGGATTTAGCTCAGTGGTAGAGCGCTTGCCTAGCAAGCGCAAGGCCCTGGGTTCGGTCCCCAGCTCCGAAGAAAAGAAAAAAAAAAAGTGCATTCCCGCTTTATCTTTTTTTGAGTTTTATTTCTTTTATGTGGGCTTCACCTGCATATGTGAGCCTTATACCAGGGAGGCCAGAAGAGAGTATCTAACTCCCTGAGACTGGAATCCCAGATCATTCGGGTACTGGGAATTGAACCAGGGTCCTCTGCAAGATCAGACAGTGCTCTTAACCTCTGAGCCACGTCTCTAGCCCCATCTGTTTGCTTCTTGATTCTAAGCAAATCTTACTCTGTTGATCTTGAAGCCTGTCTAGAAAACAAATTTTGAATTTAGACTCAATCAAGAGGTCTACTAAGGCTTCCACTTCGTGTGCCTTGTTCACAAGGTATGTTCAGGTTACTCTGAACTTCTTTAGAGCATTCTGAGGACAGCTGCTGAGTAAAGGAGAAATGGGCGCTCGGGTCCATAAACCCCTGGAATCCTGTCACTACACTAGCTGTGTGGATTAACACACACAGATTATCTTCTCTAACACAGTGTTTGCTTTAGTCAGGGTTACAGGGTTACTGTGACTAAAGCAGCCTGGGGAGGAAAGGGTTTATTCATCTTACTCTTTCTCATCGCTGTTCATCATTGAAGGAAGTCAGGGCTGGGACTCAAACAGGGCAGAAACCTTGAGGCAGGAGCTGTTGCAGAGGCCATAGAGGGGTGCTGGTTACTGGCTTGTTCCTCTTCCCTTGCTAAGCCAGCTTTCTTAGAGAACCCAGGACCACTGCCCAGGGATGGCTCCACCCACAGTGGGCTGGGCCCTCCCCCATGGATCACTAATTAAGAAAATGCCTTACAGGCTTGCCTATGGCTGAATCTTACTCGAAACATTTTCTCAATTGAGCTTCCTCCTCTCTGATAACTCTAGCTGTGTCAAGTTTTTATAAAACCAGCCAGGACAGTATCTTCCTTATAATATCATGGTAGGGGGAAAGGTGCCCCTGGCATGCAACGCGGCTTGTGACAGGCCGCTCCAGCTTCCACCAGTCCCCAGCCCTCGGACCCTGCTTGGCTCTGCTAGACAAGATAGGGAGGGCCCTGAGCCGGGGTGGATGTGGCCAAGGTGCAGGGAAAGAGTGAGCAAGGAGGAGTCCTAAGGAGGAAAAGTCAAGAGGGAGGATAGCAGCAAAGAGCCACCGGGTGCCACACAGGGCCGGAGACTTTTGGCTTTGAATGGAAGGATATTCCTGAGCGTGAGAAAAGAACACGTGGATCCAAAACTCTGGTGCCCGGGAGATGCTCCGCCTGGGACGATATCTTTGCCACAAACCAGAATTTAAGCCTCTCCAAAATGTGTGGTAGAACTAAAGAAAAAGACACCAGCCAGCGGTCCTCAGAACTGCGGCTGGCTCCCTCGATAATTCCAGGCAAAGATTAGAGATCGCCACTGCAGCCCAAGATGCTTGATGTGAAAGCTTGGGCCGAGAATGGCGCGAGCTGCAGACACCCACGTGGCTTCCTCACAACAGTGGCTTGGCCCTCCAGCCAGGGTTCCTAGCTAGCGCGGGATTGGCCTGGAATTTGACCAAGATGGCTGAAGCCAGGGGGGAAGGAGCAAAGGAAAGGGAAAAAAAAGTCAAGAAAATATTGCAAAACAACTGAAAAAGGATTGAAGGAATGCACAGGTTCTACAACTAGTGAAGTCATCTGGAAAACCCTGCGCACTGGGAGGACTACATGGTTTCCTTGGACTTCATGATAGCGCTTTTTAGCAAATTAAATCGAACTGTACACTGCATACAAGAATCTTGTGGTGGCCGCAACACTGTAGTAATGTCTGGGATTGGAAAAGGAAGTTTGTTGGTTTCTACTGACAGGTAATATAAGCGAGCATTTATCACACAGGCGAAACACATCTTAGCACAAAAATTCTGCTGCAAAATCGCACTCTTGTGTTCACCGTGAGGCGGAGACTACTACATTCCACACCAGCCTTCTGCCGGATCTCAGTCAAAATACGAGTCACTGAAGAGGTTATGTAAATTACCTTTAAGCTCTGTACGCTCAACCTGTAATAAAAATTCTCTAAACTGACTGCCATTTGCTATTTGGGAACTTATGTATGCACACGGAAAATTGTATTTTTGTGACAACTGCTGCAAACCATTGTCTTGCTGGGTCAAACACTGCCCACTGGATAGGAGAATTGTCTTACTTCAAGCACGTGAGGTACTAAGAAGAGGACCATGGTGCAAACCTGGCAGTGATGTCATACCTTGGGCTGGGTTTTTTCTTAGACTCTTGAGAGCAGTGAAATAGTTAACTGCCACCAGATAACTTGCCGATGACATAGATCCAGATTTGGGTTTCGTTCTCTTTGTAACTAATAATGGAAATGGTGTCTTGTCCCCTTTTGCTCATGCAGATTCAAAGTGAAAATTAAAAACTCAAGTGTATGAAGTCATACTTCATAAATGATAGAGGTTTAAATTTAGGAAACATTGTATGGGTGTAGTAGTGACTGCAGAAGCCAGATAAAATGGCAGTTAGAAGAACAGAGCTAAGGGTCTTTCAATGGCGAAACAGACATCACACTGTTAAATGTGGCTTTCTTAGACTTTTTGGGGGCAGGGGACGGGGGCTTCCAAGGCAGGGATTCTCTGTGTAGTTGTGGCTGTCCTGGAACTCGCTCTGTAGACCAGGCTGGTCTCAAACTCAGAGATCCTCCTGCCTCTGTTTCCCCGGTTCTGGGTTCGAGTGTGCACCAGAGCTTTTCTAAATGCTGTAGCTCCATTTGCTGCAGTATTTAGTGACTTAGTAACATTTTCTGCACTTCTGCTAATTGAATCTGAGGGTACAGCATTTGTCAAATAGTCTTGATAAAAATGAAACTAAATATTGAAATAAATTTGTTATTTTTAATGAACAGATATTATCTTGGTAATTTCGTGGGAGGAACTATACGATATACTTAGTGCAGAAACATAAGAAATTGTTAATAGTTCCGGGACAGTTACTGTCCTTTTCCAGATGAGGAAATTTAGCCTCAGAAGTTTAAAGACAACGGTCATGTAAGGACTAGGAAGAGAATTAGAACTTTGCAACTTTCTAATTCCATGTCAAGGGCATTGGCTGCCTCGTCACTGCATGTGGACACACAGAGTGGGTGGCTCTGGGCCACTGTCAGATAAGAGTGTGTTCTTTGTTAAGCCCACACATGCAGAGGGCAGGAAATGGATGCCTCAGGGGTGAGGTCGCTTTTCGTGTGCAGCTTTTTTTTTTTTTTTTTTTTTTTGTAAACCAATAACAAAGGCTAATCAGATACCAGTCAAGGGCATTAAGGCTGCCAGTAATCTCTACCACAGACCAAAGGATGCTGACTGGTCCCCAGGGGTAGGTCTGCGATGCTCAGAAACACTCAGTCTTCCTTTTCTCTGGGACTACATCCCACTTCCTTGGCGCTCAAACAAGCATTGCTTACCTTGATATTGGTTGAGCCTTCTTCACTCTCTGGGGCTACACTTTTGGGGCATTATCTGATTCCCCTGGGGACAGTGAGTGCCAAAGCAGAGCACCCCGAATGATGAGCTGAGGCAGGCACTAGGAGGGAGTATGTGAAGGCTAGCTCCCGTGTAGCTCCTGTTTTAAAATCTAAAGAAGAGATTCAGCTTCACCAACACTGAAGTAGCACAGCGCAGGGTGTAGACATTTGTCAGTAAGTGTGAGGTGGCCGGGGTGTTTGCTAACAGTGCTCGGAGCTAACTCTCAGAAGGAAAGAGAGCTCCTACGGGCAGGGCATGTCTTGTTCTAACTGTATCCCCCCCCCCCGAATCCTTTGCTAGCACTAAATGATCGGTCCCTGGTTAAAGGGATGTAACCCTTATGAGAACCCGATTGACTTTGTTTTTCCCTTCCTTGTGCCATCCACTTGGCATGATCTATGTCTTCTTCAGTATTTTGCCGAGACCTGACCAGATAACAAAGCTGCTTGAGAAGTGTGAACTGGACGTTGTCACGGAGAGGAAGATGGAGGCATGTAATATTTTACGAGTTTCCACGTGTCCCCTAGACAGCAGTTACTGTAGGTGGGCAGACGTACACTACGCAGAGGCACGGCGGAAGGGAAGCACCACAGGACTCATGGGTGTGACCCGCTGGGCTCAAAGCTGTGCAGCCTGAGGAATGGGGGCTGGGTACCTTCAAATGGCACTGCCCTGCAGCTCCCCCTCACAGCGGCAATGGCGGAGGCAGGTTTGGGGAGAAAGAAAACCCAGTTCTGCTACTGTCCTGGTCGGGTGATCTTGGGCAAGTCCCCAGCAATCCCCACCTTTTACCCCAGGAAAACGGTTCTCTTCCTGCACGTTAAGTGAGATTGGGTGGTTTTGGAAGACTCTACATGTTCTAAAGCAGCCCTGAGTATTAGTGAAGCATCTGATGGATGAAAGCAACTGACATTTTGAGTTTATAAGGTTGGATGAGGTAAAAATACCATATTGCTCCCAAATCTTCCATGGCCCATGACTGTCTCTCCTCAGGCACTGGCTGTCCATGCGATGCCTCTGGGCCATCCAGTAGTTAGAGTACGGCATGCGGCTACTTCCAATGTCTGCTAAGTCCATAATATGTCAAGGACAAACAAGTAATGAAATAGTACACAATATCATACATATATCATAAACAAACATGTGCATGCACACCCATGCATAGAAAAGATCTGAAAAGAACCCACTATATTCTTAAGAAAACCCTTAGATGTATGGGTCGAGTGTGTATGGGTGTTTGGTTTGCATGTATGGCTATGAACCACTTGTGTACCTGGTGCCTGAGGAGGCCAAAATGGTTGTGAGCTGCCATGTGGGCACTGAAAATGAAACCTGGGCACTTGGAAGAGCAACAGACGCTTTGAACTGTGGAGGCCTCTCCAGCCTCTTTAAACTCTATTGGATCGTTTGCTTTTAATAAACCAGTCTAGGAGTTAAAAATAAGTGTTTTTAGTCTAAGCTTTAAAGCCTTGTACAAATGTCATAATCTCTGTAATAAGGGACCCAGAGTCTTCAAGAGGCAGCTTTACCAGAAACCAACCTCTGCTAATGGAGCCTCTGCTAAAGGCTTGAAGGCCCAGAGACTCTGTACAGATCAGGGCTACATGGGAGCACCGGCTCGCATCATCTGAGAGTTTCACTGAATTACCTCGGGTAACTGGGGCTTTCCCCAGCACTTAATGAGTTTGGTTTTCTACACCAGACTTTTGAGCTAAATGATCTATAGGGACCTTTCTACTCTAAAGTCCAATGATTCTGAGTAACACTCCATGCAAAAGACCTGCATACAAAAGCAGACATATCATATGGAGGCAAGGCAGTAGTTTCATTCTTGCCACAAAGAAAGTGAAAGTTCATGTAACCCCCCCCATCTCTCTTCCTTCTCCTTTCCTCCTCCTATTGATTTAAACTACGACCTTCCACTTCAGAAGTTGAACATTCAGATCTGTATTTCGTAGCCTCCCTTGCAACTGTGAACAGCATAGGATCTGCCTTGGATACTGGCTCAGGGACTCAGACCAGGGCTGCACTGCTGGTGGCTTAGGTGTCAGGGCCCAGCAGCCAGCACTGCCATAGCCCAGCAGAGCTGTCCCTGCCATGCAGGCCTTGGCATCTTTGGGAGCTGTTGACCTGTACTGCTTTTAAACCCAAGTCTGCCATTCTTCCTGACTTCTCATATCCTCTAATAAATTCCTCTCTTGGCTTCAGTTTAGCCTGAGTTGTTTTGGCTTCTCTTGGCAACCCCCACCCCCGCCCCCTCCTGACTGACATACTTATTTTTTAAAAGAACGTGGACTTATGGCCTCCCTCACAGATACCCCCCCGACAGGGTTTCTCAGTGTAACAGCCCTGGCTATCCGTGAACACATTCTGTAGATCAGGCTGGCCTGGAACTCATAGAGATCTGCCTGCCTCTGCCTTCAGAATGCTGGGACTAAAGACACATACCACCATGCCAGGCTCAAACATGTACTTCTCTTTACAGCAGAAAATAGACAAGGAAAAGATATACTATCTCTTTCATGATCTCTCATCCACCTAGATCCTTTATTTAGAATGCATACACCATGACTAGTTCTTACGGCCTCCACACACGCTGTATCCCTTTCACTGTGTATATTCATTGGACCTATTATAGGTTATGTAAGGAAATTTTCATATGTATGTTCAGTGTAATTCAAGCCTATTCTCCACAGGCTCCCTTCTCCCCTTTCCCTCCCTTTATATGTCTACGTCCATGTCATATTTACATGTATGATGTTAGGGGACTACATAAACTCTGGGAGCGACTTGTGAGAGAAAACACATTTGTTTTTCCAAGACTGATTCAATTCACTTAATGTGGTTATTTCTAGTTGTATTCATTTTCTGCCAAGAGACATAACTTTGTCCTTCATGGCTAAAAATATATATATATATTCTGTATACGTTTATCACATTTATTTATTTATTTATTTATTTATTTATTTATTTATTTATTTATTTATTTATTCCTCTGTTGTTGGAACCAAGACTGACTCTGAAACGTAGCTATTGTGAGGAGCACCATGCAAACATCTCTCCAGAGTGTGTGAAGACACTGGAGTCCTCTGGATATGTATCCTCGAGTGCTACAGCTAGTGCATAATCTAGACCCATTTTTAGCTTATTGACAAACCTCCATGCCAGTTGGACCAGTTTGCATTCCCGCCAGCGATATACAAGGCTTCTCCTTTGTCCATATCCTCACAACATCCATTCTTATCTTGCTTTCTTACTAAGTGCCACTGGGACTGGGATGGGATGGACTCCCTTCCATCCCTCTGATGGCAGTGCTGCTGCCCACTTACAAATGTTCACTGCCATTTGTACTTGATCCTTTGAGAGCTGCCCATCCCTTGTGTCAGCCCATTTGTTGACAGTGTTTTGTGATTCCTTGCTTCTCTGAGTTCTCTAGAAATTAATCCTCTGTCAGACATATAGCTAGAAAGCCCACCTCCCACTATGCAAGCTGACCCTTCACCTGATTCATCCTCTCCTTGGTTATGTGGACATTTTAACTCAGGATTTTCCGTTTAACAGTTGTGGGAATTATTTCCTGAGCCATTAGAGGTTCAGTCGGCAAACTCCTACCCAATCCATATTCTGGAATATTTTTGTACCTTTTTCCTCTAACATTTTCAGGGTTTTGGGTCTTGTTTTAGGGCATTCTAAATTAAGTCATTTGGACTTGATCGTTGTGTAGGGCTATGGGGATCTAGTTTGACTCTTCTATGTGTGGACACCCATGTTTCCCAGAGCCTTACTGAAGAGGCTGTGTTTTACAGGCAGCTTTGTCAAAGCCACTCTGCTCTGCTCTGTCTCTTACAGTCTACCCCACCGATTATTTAATCGTTGAGATCTTTCTCTTCCTTGATTACGTTTATGCCAAGTAACTGCTTTGTTTCTGTTTGTTTTAGAAAATTTTGAATGGGGTTGTTTGCCTGAGCTTACCTGCTTTCTTGCCTGCCTGCCTGCCTTCCTTCCTTCCTTCCTTCCTTCCTTCCTTGTTTGCTCGCCTGCTTACTTCCTTTCCTAGGACAGGGTCTCTCTAAGATGCTCTTGGCTAACCTGGAACTCGCAGAGATTCCCTTGCTTTCTAATTCTTGGATTTAAAATATCTGCCACTAACCAGGTGGAGCTGCTGATTCGTATGCTATTTTTTTAAATTCTGCTTAGATGAAAATGTTTATTGATTTGGGGTTTTTTTTTTTTTGGAGGGGGATAGAGTCTTTAGGTGGTCTCCTGTTTGGAATCATATTATTTTCTAAAAGGGATATTTTGACGTCTTCCTTTCTTGTTTGTTTCTCTTCTTTTCTTGTCTTGTTACTCTAGCCAAGACTTTAAGCACTCTATTGAGTAAGAGTTGAAAAATTCAGGGACTGGGGAGATGCCTCCTCAGTTAAAAGCAATTGTTGTTCTCTCAAAGAAAGGTTGTGTTCCTAGCACCACATGGTAACTCACACCCGCCTATAACTCCAGGGGAGTCCAACACCTTCCTTCATTTTCCTGGGCAACTGCATTCATGTGCAGATCATAGAGACACAGACATACACAAGTTTCAAAACTTTTTAAAAGTGAATCTTAAATAAGAAAGAGTAGAGAAAGCATACACCTTGTTTTCTTCCTGATTTTAGTAAAATACTCTGAATTTTTCACCATGGTGTTGACTATACATTTACCTATTAGCTACACGTGGCTAGAACGTTGTCCGGGTTTGTTGTTCCTCTGTTCCTAGCATCTTTGGGACTTTTATCATAAAAGGATGGTGGATGTTGTCAAAAGCCTTTTGGAGTATTAAGATGATAATGTGATGTCTGTCCTTGAGTCCATTTATGTTATATAGTGCATTTCTTGATCACGCAGAATATATTAAATCATCCTGGCAGTGCCCCAGAGATATTCTGCGTGGACACAAACGTATCTTTATTCTTAAGGAGCATGTATGTATGTCATTCCATACATAGTTTTCCATAAATTGTCTTTTTAAAGTAGTATGTATTAATTGTGCAATCTAACAGGTTCCCTGTGACATTTTCAGATATGAGTGTAAGCACTTTGATCAGATCATGTCTTTCTTTCAAACTTAACAACAATACACATTAGAAATTATGACACAAGTATAAAGTTGCTTTGTTCTTTTCAATGATGATTCAAATCTTTCAATGAATACAGTATAATTTATGTAGCCAGTCTGCTACTGTGAATGGTTAAGCTGCTTACACTTTTGGGGACTATGTGCAAATGCTTCAAGGAATCCTTGGAAGCAGGCCATGGTGTCTAGTGCAAGTAAATTGATAGGATAGATTTCTGATGGAGGAGTTGTTTTAGTCAAGAGTATAACTTCTTAATTTTGAAAGTACCAAACTGCACTGCAGTTTATGAGACCACTGACAATGTTTTAGAGGCTGGGAATGGCAGTTCATGCTTTTAATCCCAGCACTCAGGAGGCAGAGTCAGGCAGATCTCTGTGAGTTCAACGTCAGCCTGGTCTACATAACCAGTGCTGAGACAGCCAGGGCTATGTAATGAAATCCTGTCTCAAAAACAAACAAAAAGCAAACAAATTATTTTAGACTTCTCTTATCATCAAATCCTTACCTCATCACCTATATCACCAGATTTTTATAACTTGAAGTTTTGATTTTTTTTATTTAAATTATATTCGAAACGGAACACTTTTCAATATTCAATGGCATATAATTTTTACTAATGACTTATGACTTTTATCACTAATTTTCTATTGGAATTTAACGTGTTTTAAGTTGCTTTATAAGAAAGCCATATTTCATCTCATTTTATTTCATGCCAATATTTTTCCTAACTTATTTTTTTTGTCATCTAGCCTCGTTTGTTTTATTCAATTTTTCTTCTTTGTCTTGCCAAAAAGTCTTTTAATGCATTTTGGCTCACTGCTCTCTATTAGTTTAAGAGGCTTTCCAGTTGAGAAACCTCTCATTTCTAATATTGAAGTTGCAGTTACAAAAAAAACCAACACTTGATACTTCAACAAGTACAATGTGTTCTACTTCTTCCCAGACCTCAACCAAAACTTAACAGTGGTTAAGCATGATGACACTCTCAAGGTAGGAAAGCCAAGAAAGAGAGAGAAATGAAAAGAAAGAGAAAAAAAGGCACAAACCAAAAAAAAAAAAATGTCCTCCTTCTATCCTGCCCATATCTAAGCACTGCGACTAGTTTCTCCAGTTGTTTCCAGGGTCTCCTTATGCACATTTAAGCAAACAATAGGCACCAGTGCTTTACAGGAAAAGACCACAAAGACATCAACATGTAAAGGAAGACAGCATGATGTGTGTGTGTGTTTGCTTATTATGCGTATGTTGGCTTTGTTTCATTATTCCTATGCCATTTGTGTTACTGTTCTATTGTGAAGGGACACCACGAGCAAGGTAACTCTTTAAAAAAGAAAGGCTTTAA